>NW_026261602.1:0-139446 GCF_900747795.2 Erpetoichthys calabaricus | reverse complement strand
TCATGACTTAACAAAATAACTAAAAACAAAACAGATTTCTCAAGGGACTGTGACTTGCTAAGAAAACCAAGGGATTAAACATGCTCATGAATTACAAGAAACCATTTCCTAGAGCACTACTATTCAACTGCAGCCAAAACACTAAGAAAAGGAATAGAATTAAGATGAGAAACGAATGAATCTTAAACCAGAGTACCAGAGTGCTGCGTTGAAATTTATAAGCAAGTCTTTGTGTCACAAACCATCATGCTTCTTGTGAGGTGGTCATTATTAACCAGGAAAGGTCTATGAACAAATCATTATCATGCCCACAGAGATTTTAAAATGATGCTGTGATGAACTTAGGAATTAAATTTAAAAAAAAATTTAAAGTTGGTGGCACGGTGGTGCAGTGGGTAGTGCTGCTGCCTCGCAATTCGCTTCCCGGGTCCTCCCTGCGTGGAGTTTGCATGTTCTCCCCGTGTATGCGTGGGTTTCCTCCCACAGTCCAAAGACATGCAGGTTAGGTGCATTGACGATTCTAAGCTGTCCCTGGTGTGTGTGTCCTGCGGTGGGTTGGCACCCTGCCTGGGATTGGTTCCTGCCTTGAGCCCTCTGTTGGCTGGGATTGGCTCCAGCAGACCCCCGTGACCCTGTAGTTAGGACACACCAAGCACACACTAGGGCCAATTTAGAATCGCCAATCCACCTAACCTGCATGTCTTTGGACTGTGGGAGGAAACCGGAGCGCACGAGGAGAACATGCAAACTCCACGCAGGGAAGACCCGGGAAGCAAACTCGGGTCTCCTAACTGCAAGGCAGCAGCGCTACCACTGTGCCACCGTGTCGCCCTTGGCATAATATGCATTTATTTATTTGTTTGTTTGTTTGTTTATCAATTATTTGATTAACTGTATTTGATTATCTTAATTATTTGTCCTGTGAGTCTGGCATGCTTGTTTTTTATGTTTTTGCTGCTGTACTCATCTTAATTTCCCCATTGGATTATTTAAGTTTATCTAATCTAATCTAAATTGACACTATCTAAAATGAATTTGCACTCCTATTTAATGCAAATAATTCACAATGAATAGCAAAACTCTTAACTTTGAATGTTCATGTATATCAGATAAACATATTGCTGTGTTCATAATACATTGAAGGATCATAATCTTTAATAAAGACTTAGGAATGGATACACATTCACTTACCTGTGTACTTAAGTCAATTTCTGATTACATTTTGGCTTCTATATGCCTTGGGTGAGTCTAGAATATAAAAAGGGTGTGCGATGGGATACCATCTGGGTGAGAAAAACTTTACAGTGAGACCAGCAAAAATAATCACTCTTTATTAGGGTGGTGCATCACAACGTATCACTTATAACGTAAATAGGCAGTGAACTTCTCCAGTAGGTTTGAAAAACCTAAAGGAAAAATAAAATATTTATATCTAAAATTTTATGTTAAGAATCTTCAGCAACTGACTAGCAATAGTAATAGCAACAGATACACCGAACGAGGATGCCACAAACACAAAAGTCATCACTAACAGACATGGAATCTATCAGACTACGGCAAGTTATGGGATGTATGCAGAAGGACCAACATGTTGTTCCAGGACAGAATCAGTTGCATGTAAAAAAATGTTAATCGGTTTGTAATGTTTAATCACCTGTACAGTGATTCACTTTCTTCTTCTGATATTTGTTGATTAGTTCACTAAGCACAAGTTAACAATTGTTAAGAATCCACATCTGAAGCCTGACTTTTATGATGGGACTTTGTAAAAAAAATTGTAAAAAAATAACAAAGGTTTCTAGTACATGGAAAGTGTCCAAACAACAGCGAAGGAACACCTATACAGGGAAAAACGATAACCAAATGTTTTTATGTCTAAAATATTTTAAGTATTTCTTCAGTGGTTAGAAAACATGATTATAACACTGTTGTTTTACTACGATTACATCGTATGCTTCTTTGTTTATAAGATTTCGTTAAAGTATTATGCATTGCTAAACCAGTTTCTGAAAAGTGGCGTTTTTGTACACCACTTTAACAAAGTTTACTGTTAATTGTCAAGAAACAGCACTCCGTTTTAAAGATAACATACTGACAAGCACGAAATGCTGGCGCTGTGCGCGTGCACAATGCAGGCGGGCATAACGGTGTTCGGCACGGAGCATGCGTGACAACAAAAAGCTAAACGGAGAACTAATCACTAAGTGCTACTGCGCTAAATCAAAGCAGGCGCTAAATTCCTCGAGGCATCCATAGCTTTATAACACAGGGTTGCGTCGGGGAAAGGTACGATAATCTAGAGGTTGGGACATCTGAAAAAAATGCACGTGCATCTCGGAGGACTTGCCTCCCCGATGAAAAAACAGAAAATGTCATCAGAGATGTCAGGTTTCACTTTCAAGTTAACAGGACTGGACGTGCAAGAACGAATCGGTGTGTTCTCTGGGACATACATATTGATCATTGTAAATGTGCCTGCAAGTGCTAACGATTTTCATGGTTCTCTGTACAAAGTCAAAGGCGACACTAAACTAAATCAAGTGAGGAAACGTTTTCGCTCTGAACTTCAGATACGGAGCCGGTACAACTAATACAATTATGCAAGTCTCCAATGTGAAAAAGAAGTTAATAAAAAAGAAGGTAAGTTAAAACACAGAGAAAGGAACGTGAAACCCCATTCTATGGCGCTTGGCTTAAACCATATAGGGCCTACTACAATATTTACCCCCATTTTTAATTTAAAACATAAACGGCGGAGCAATTTTCTTGTTATTTTCTAGGATCCGACGTGGATGTGTTCGGATTCAAAACCCTACAAATATTCAAAATGAGATACCCGTCTTGTGAATAGAATACAGTTATAACAGAAAAGGCGATTCAACGTCTTCCGCGTTTGATTGATAAGGTGAAAGGGACCAACACTTAAATTCTCCTACTAACCCTACAGAATCTCATCGTTGTTCAAATAAATGAAGACATGAAAAAAAACGGGAATACTGGGTTAAGAATTGGAAAAATAACTCTTTAAACTTGAACAATTGCAAACGAACAGCCCATCCCTTCTCAGACGCAAGATTTGCAACATACAACAAACTTATCCTGGAAAAGATACATTAAAAGTACCTGTTCGTGTTGATAGATGAATACATACACAGGCACACCAAAGACGAAAAAACTGAAGATCGCCACATTTTACGACTGGTTATTTAAAACTTTTACAGCCTCCTTACTCAGTCTGATAGAATCGATGCGAGACGCTCCCCTAATAGCCAGTACTGAAGAGGCGTGGGCGGCGCATACTTTCCTTAGAACTGCGTCACACGTTTTGCTGCCACTTTAAACTTTTAACATTAATAACTAAACACATGGACTAGACACAACCTTCATCCCAAACTGGAACTTCTAGGGCTCGGAAGAAAAGTTGCCCAGCGTACTCTATCTGGCATCACTGGCCGGTGGTCACATTCACGCGCACCTGACTCCTGCACGGGTAATCTGGGCTGCAGCCAGGACACTGCGGGTTAAGTCGAGAAAATCTATGGGGTATTGTGAAGAGGAAGATGCAATACGCCAGACCCAACAATTCAGAAGAGCTGAAGGCCACAATCAGAGCAACATGGGCTCTCATAACACCTGAGCAGTGCCACAGACTGGTGGACTCCATGCCACGCCGCATTGCTGCAGTAATCCAGGCCAAAGGAGTCCCAACTAAATATTGAGTGCTGTACATGCTCATACTTTTCATGTTCATACCTTTCAGTTGGCCAACATTTCTAAAAATCCTTTTTTTGCATTGGTCTTAATTGATATTCGAATTTTCCGAGATACTGAATTTGGGACTTTCATTAGTTGTCAGTTATAATCATCAACATTAAAAGAAATAAACATTTGAAATACATCAGTCTGTGTGTAATGAATGAATCTAATATACAAGTTTCACTTTTTGAATGGAATTACTGAAATAAATCAACTTTGTCATGATATTCTAATTTTATGACCAGCACCTGTATAAGATATTGTATCAGTCTTTTTCTTCAAGACACAATATCAGACTTTATGTGTCAAGCATACTGTCAGGAAGATGAACTTTCACACCATTTGCGGATTATAGGCAATAACTGTGATAATGTGTGGAGTCTAAGACCAAAGGGAGTGAAACAAACCTCAGGGGCACATTACAGCCCTTTTCAGAACCAAAATAACAGTTAGTGTAAGTTATCTTTATTCCTGTAAAGGCAGATTTATTTTAGCTTTCCCCCTTGAAAAATAAAGTTTATAGGAATGAATATCTGGCTCATTATTATTATTCCTAACTGTTCGGTAACTTTACGATCTAGGAATAATGTGGTCAATTTTAGTGACTACCACTGCTTTACCAAATATGGATCATGATTATTATGCACTGTACATTCTCCCCTAAGCCCACTTCACAATTTTAAGTAAAACATTCTGAACAATTAAAATTGGGTGTACCCTGTACGTTCAAAATTGGACAAAGTGGACATTTTGGCTCCATTCTTTAACATCAATTGCAAGTCCAATACCGCACACATTTTAAGAAGAGTGAATTTAATTGAAGATCAGTTTGCCATTTTATACTTTGTGAAAATTTAACTGAAAGGTGTAGTCTTGGAGTTGCTTTCTAGTAATGCAATTTGGAGGCAAGATCTTCCCCAGGCATTGATTTTGCAAGTATGTGGAGGGAAACATATTAAATACTTTGATAAAGCCTGAATAATCATTGTTTTCTGTAGCAAAGTCTCCTTAGTTTTCAAGGGATATAGTCAGAATATACAGTCATATGAAAAAGTTTGGGAACCCCTCTCAGCCTGCATAATAATTGACTCTACTTTCAACAATAAAGATAACAGTGGTCTGTCTTTCATTTCCTAGGAACATCTGAGTACTGCGGTGTTTTCCGAACAAAGATTTTTAGTGAAGCAGTATTTAGTTGTATGAAATTAAATCAAATGTGAAGAACTGGCTGTGCAAAAATGTGGGTCCCCTTGTAATTGTGCTGATTTGAATGCCTGTCACTGCTCAATGCTGATTACTTACAACACAAAATTAGTTGGATTAGCTCGTTAAACCTTGAACTTCATAGACAGGTGTGTCCAATCATGAGATATAAAGGTATTTAAGGTGGTCAGTTGCAAGTTGTGCTTCCCTTTGACTCTCCTCTGAAGAGTGACAGCATGGGATCCTCAAAGCAACTCTCAAAAGATCTGAAAACAAAGATTGTTCAGTCTCCTGGTTTAGGGGAAGGCTACAAAAAGCTATCTCAGAGGTTTAAACTGTCAGTTTCAACTGTAAGGAATGGAATCAGGAAATGGAAGGCCACAGGCACAGTTGCTGTTAAACCCAGCAGGTCTGGCAGGCCAAGAAAAATACAGGAGCGGCATATGTGCAGGATTGTGAGAATGGTTACAGACAACCCACAGATCACCTCCAAAGACCTGCAAGAACATCTTGCTGCAGATGGTGTATCTGTACATCATTCTACAATTTGCACAAAGAACATCTGTATGGCAGGGTGATGAGAAAGAAGCCCTTTCTGCACTCACACCACAACCAGAGTCACTTGTTGTATGCAAATGCTCATTGAGACAAGCCAGATTCATTTTAGAACAAAGTGCTTTGGACTGATGAGACAAAAATTGAGTAATTTGGTCATAACAAAAAGCGCTTTGCATGGTGGAAGAAGAACACAGCTACCTACTGTCAAATTTGGTGGAGGTTCCATCATGCTGTGTGGCTGTGTGGCTAGTTCAGGGACAGGGGCCCTTGGTAAAGTCGAGGGTCAGATGAATTCAATCCAATATCAACAAATTCTTCAGGATAATGTTCAAGCATCAGTCACAAAGTTGAAGTTATGCAGGGGTTGGATATTCCAACAAGATAATGACCCAAAACACAGTTTGAAATCTATAAAGGCATTCAGGCAGAGGGAGAAGTACAATGTTCTGGAATGGCCGTCACAGTCCGCTGACTTGAATATCATCAAAAATCTATGGGATGATTTAAAGCAGGTTGTCCATGCTAGGCAGCCATCAAATTTAACTGAACTGGAGAGATTTTTTATGGAAGAATGGTCAAAAATACCTCCATCCAGAATCCAGACACACATCAAAGGCTATAGGAGGCGTCTAGAGGCTGTTATATTTGCAAAAGGAGGCTCAACTAAGTATTGATGTCATATCTCTGTTGGGGTGCCCAATTTATGCACCTGTCTAATTTTGTTATGATGAATATTGCATATTTTCTGTTAATCCAATAATCTTAATGTCACTGCTGAAATACTACTGTTTCCATAAGGCATGTCAGATATTAAAAGGAAGTTGCTACTTTGAAAGCTCAGCCAATGATAAATAAAAATCCAAAGAATTAAGAGGAGTTCCCAAACTTTTTCATATGACTGTATATATTTAATTGTAAGGCTTGTCTGTCATGCACCCAAGACCTTTAAAGATTGATCTTGGTCTCAATCAACATTCAATGGCTTATGCCATTACACATGTAACATGGCCCACGGGTTGGGTGATTATTGGACAGTGGGACTAAAATTGTGCTTCAAGTACCTCACAGATACCACAGATTCATTCACTCTTTGAAACCATCTGGACTACCACCTCACAAACTAACTCTAAAAACAAACTATCATCAAGGCTCTGTTGCAGCCTCAACAGAAATAAAGTTATAGTCAATGGCATTAGATGTGTGCTCACAAATAATCTTCAAAACATGATTGAGATGGACATTCATTAGACAAAAGCTTTTCTTAGCTCACATGGATCTCTGCACTGAAGAGCACACAATGCCTTTTCAAATTCAAAACAGGCAATTGCCATTCAACCAGTCTTTACAATGTTCATCAGTAAAGCCCAAGGACAAGCCTTCACTTCTCTTCAAGGCAAAGTGGATGAAAATCTTTACACTACTAATCTGGTCTGCACTGAATCTTATAAAAATGTCTATCCACTGTACCTTTTCTCCTAATTTGGTTTACTGTGCTCTTTTCTTTTTTTTCCGCTAAACCAATTCTTTTGCTTTAGAATTTCACACAGCATGAAAACTGAGTTAATTTTCAAATCCCTTTCATTTGAGAACTGGAGTTTTACTTATTCTACTAGTAAGTACATGCAGTAAGAAATCTGACAAACAAGAAAAAAAACATTCAGTCCATCAAGCTTGTTTGATTAACAATAGCTAAGCTGTCCAGAAGATACTTGAAGGTTTGTCAAGGTTTCCACTTTAACTGTATGTCTTCTAAGTTTGTTCCAGACTCTTACAACTCTTTGCATAAAGCGGTGCTTCAATGCCTTCTGCCCTAATTGCACTTCCCCTTAATTTACACTAATGTCCTCAATTACATGATCCACAGTTAAGTTGAAAAAATTCTTCTGGATCTACTTTATACAATGCCTTTGAGGATGTTGAAGTCCAGGTTTAGGTCCTCACACAGTCTCCTTTCCTTGAGACTAAACAGTTTGTGACCAGTAGATGGCGCTGCAGCACCCCAAACATCAGACACAACCACTACAATTGATAGATAGATACTTTGTTAATCCCCAAGGGGAAATTCACATACTCCAGCAGCAGCATACTGATAAAAAACAATATTAAATTAAAGAGTGATTAAAATGCAGGTAAAAACAGACAATAACTTTGTATAATGTTAACGTTTACTCCCTCAGTGGAATTGAAGAGTCGCATAGTGTGGGGGAGGAACGATCTCCTCAGTCTGTCAGTGGAGCAGGACAATGACAGCAGTCTGTCGCTGAAGCTGCTCCTCTGTCTGGAGATGATACTGTTCAGTGGATTCTCCATGATTGACTGGAGCCTGCTCCGTGCCCGTCACTCCGCCACAGATTTCAAACTGTCCAGCTCCGTGCCTACAATAGAGCCGGCCTTCCTCACCAGTTTGTCCAGGCGTGAGATGTCCCTCTTTTTTATGCTGCCTCCCCAGCACACCACCGCATAGAAGAGGGCGCTCGCCACAAACATCTGATAGAACATCTGCAGCATCTTATTGCAGATGATGAAGGATGCCAGCCTTCTAAGAAAGTATAGTCGGCTATGTCCTTTCTTGCACAGAGCATCAGTATTGGCAGTCCAGTCCAATTTATCATCCAGCTGCACTCCCAGGTATTCCACCACCAGCTCCTTGGTTTTGCTGGTGTTCAGTTGTAGGTGTTTTGAGTCCCACCATTTAACAAAGTCCTTGATTAGGTTCCTATACTCCTCCTCCTGCCCACTCCTGATGCAGCCCACGATAGCAGTGTCGTCAGTGAACCTTTGCATGTGGCAGGACTCCAAGTTGTATTGGAAGTCCGATGTATATAGGCTGAACAGGACTGGAGAAAGTATAGTCCCCTGCGGTGCTCCTGTCCTCCTGACCACAATGTAAATAGAATAGAAGTCCTGGTATATTAAAAAAGGTTTGTTTTAACAAATTCTTACAAAAGGCTTTGACAGCGGTATACACAACACAAATCTTTTCCTCTTCTTTTTTTTCTCTCCCAATCCTCCAGATGATCTTTATTCTTCTTCCACCTGACTATGACTCACCTGGCTAAGATCAAGTGGTTTCTGTTATTTATGACCCGGGTCATAGCATAGCCTGCTGAAGGCACTTCTGGAGTGAATGGAAGTCCACTGAAATTAGGATTGGTGAATCCCGGCCACTCCCCCTGTAGCCCCCACAGTATGCAATGAGTTGCCCTACAGGATTACAGGTCCCAGCATGCCCTGTGAGTGTCTATGTGGGAATCCTAACCCAGGGATACTGCCAACTAGTGTGGGGAGAAAATATTCACCAGTGCTCATCTTCCCCAGTCCTTCCATTGCACTGGCGCCTAGGCCGGGTAATAATCCCTGTTCAATCCAGGCCAGGATGCCAGCCCATGTGTGCCATCCATTACAAGGATTAATACTCTTAAGTCCTGGGTTGCTCTCCAGATTCAAATGCTGCCATGTCTTTCTTGTACTGTGGTGACCACAACTGCTGTTACAGTACTCAAGTTGTGGTTTTACTAATGCATTATATAGTCCGAGCATAATGTCCTTTGATTTATATTCAACAGTTTTACAATACAACCTAGCATCTTACTGTCCTTTTTAATTGCTTCTGCACATTGCTTAGATGAGAAAAATGTTGTGTCAACATAAACCCCTAAATTAATTTCAGAGGTTGCTTGCTGTAGGACAGTGTCTCCCTCCTTGTATGTTGAATTTTCATTCCTTTTGTCCACATGCAGCACTTTTCACTTTTCTACATTAAACTGCATTTTCTAAATGTTTACCCAGTCCTGATGATCTTTTTGGATTGAATTTTGCTGCCTCTTCGGAGTCTGTCATTGGTCAAATTGCAGTATTGTTTGCAAATTTCACAAGTTCACTATCATGGAATTAGCGTCATTAATTTAAATCAGAAAAAGGGACTTCACTGATGACCTCACTCTTGTGGAGCATTCTCCACTTTTCTGCAGGGCCATCTTAATGCATGGGCATGCTAGGCATGGGTATGCCTGGGTGCCAAACGAGCTTAGCGGCCTCACACTAATCTATGTATGTTGGGACTTGCTGAGTGGTTGTGTAGGTAGGGACCCTAGTGCACTGCTGTGCCCAGGGGCCTGTAATGTTGTTAAGATGGCCCTGCTTTTCTGCACTCTTTGTCTCCAGCTGATTAACCAACTTGAGATCCAGTTTTGTAGGTTACCTCTGATACTTAGAGCTCCTAGTTTCAGAGTAAATCTTTGGTGTGAGACTTTATCAAAGGTTTTTTGAAACTCTAAATAAATTATGTTGTATGTTTGGTTTTTGTCAACTATTTCAGATTCCTGCTTAAAAAAATAAAATAAATCAGGTTTCTTCCTCTCATAAACCTCTCATTAAGTATATCATTGCCATAGCAGCCCATTTTTGTACTGACTGGTATTTGCTTCAGAATCCCAGTGTCTGCATTTTACCCTCCAGCTGAAAAATGGCTGTGCCAAATCTCACTTCCTGTGAAACTTCTGAAGCAGTCTTTTAAGCAATGCTATTATTTAGAAATATGATAAAGCACCATTTAAATTCATATGTTAAATATCATATGGACTGAAAAAAACCTTTAACTGCATTAATGTTTGTTTTTCAGGTGTATTGGACCAGTTCAACAGATCACACTTATAGGCCATTACTGCAGTTAAGGAAACTCAATTGTGCACTATTGGTAGTCAAGCTGTAGTAAATGCTACTCATATTATGTTATACATATTAAAAAGTAATACCATTTGCTTTTTTGTAACATAACCTTTTCAAACTCTATTTCAGAGTCGTGGGGCTCTGGAGATCATCCAACAACACAAGACACAAGGCAGGGCATAAGTCCATCAGAGGTCCCACTCATGCACACCCACACTTTGGCCTTTTTGGACACACCAATCAACCCAACTTTGAGGATGAGATAACAAGGACCTTCAAATGGAGACTGGACACACACACACACACACACACAAACACAGTGTTGTTTTATTTTGTATTAGATCATGTTGGCCTATTTGGCTTTATGCTAGATTTGGTGGTCACGGTGAGAGTACCTCCTTCTGCTACAGAATATAATCTTACCTGATTTTGCAAATTTTGATAATATGCAGGCTGTAATCACTGATCCAGGGCAAGACTTTTTGCCTTTTCTCATCTCAACTAAATTCATTGTAGATTTTTAGAAACACAGGGCGCAATCACAAACTCAAACACACTCAGAGAATCCAAAATCAGTAAAAATAATAGATGGAGTTTTTGCTGAGAGATGCATTTATTTTTGACAAATGAAATTCAGATAAGTTTAAGATTTAAGATTGTCTGCTATGAAACATAATGTCTAAGTACAATGTTCTTATTTATACTCTTAACATTTTATGTCTGATTGAAGGAAGTCAACCATTAGTAGGGATGGAGAAGGGTTCACAGAATACTTTATTAAGCATTTAAACAGATTATTTGTTGCATTGCATTTTGCTTTAAAGGATAAGTTTGGTATTTTTCAAGTCCAGGTTATTTCTTCAAAAACATAATATATATGTATTTGTGACACACAATTGTGTTCTAAAGTGAAATACTTCTTATAAATTAAAAAAATATCTTATATACACTGGTGCTTTACAATGGAGGGTATGGGGCACGGAGGAAAATTTAAAAATTTGCCAAATATGTTAATTTTTCAAGCCACGACAGTTGTCAAGTATTGATCAGCACCTTCCATGTTTCCGATGCATGTTTGTGATAATGAAAGAGATCTGGAAATCATAATTTTATGGCATGTTCCATGTACTGTTTTTCTAATGGTATGGATACATTTTCTATTCACTTGTATGAGTTCACACATAAACAAAAGTAAGCAGTAGTAAATCAAATCAAAACCAACCACATGGCACAAAATGTTTACTGTGGTTTGGTCCTTTGAGAGGAAACTGTTCCCCAGGGGGGATGAAATGTTCATATGCTGAGGTATCACACATAGTTGGTCTTCTTTAAAAATGGATGAATCTCATAATATTGGTGTTTTTCCACCGTACCCCATAGCACCCAATGTAAAGCCCTAGTGCAGGCAAGATATTTTATTTAAATTTAGAGAAAGTGCTTACGTTTAGAACACAGTTTCACATGGCAAATGCATATATGGCGTGTTTGTAAAGAAATAACTTTGACTTGAAAAATAGTGAACTATTCCTTTAATTACATTAATGCGGTAAGGTGCTTATTTAATCATTATAGTAACTAGGATATTTACTGCAAAAAAAAATCCTTAAACATGTTTACCCTATTAACCCATAAAGCATTACATTAGTTTAAATATTGCTATCATGTAAATATTAATACCCCTTCTCAACAAGCCAGTAAGGTGTTCTGTGCAGGCTCAAGATTTAGCGGCAGAAAAAACGAACGTCATTCAGAGCCGTTTCATCTCCATCTCCTTGTGGTGACTGCACCTTTGTCTCAAAGCCAGAGATTCCTTTTAAACAGATATCACCTTCTTCCCACTCTTTCCTGAACTGATCATTTTGTACTACTATGTTATTAGAGCATCTGAACTTGATGTCGTTGGCTGCAGTATTATCACCATTCCTCTGAGGAGGCTGCACTTTCAAAATGAATGATATGAGAAAACCCTCTGGGCACCACTTTTGCCTTATCCATGTGCCCCACCTGCAAGGAAATTGCAAAAGTTTAGTTAACCACGTCTGATTGATAGACAGCGGGCATTAATATATTTTTCTAATAAAAACTAAAGCATCAGTGCAAAAATTTATAAATAGTGACTAGTTGGAATAAAATGTTTAAATCAAATACCATAAAGCACAACCAAGATAGGAAAGGTTTAAAAAATGACTGAAGTAACTTACGGGCCACTCTCCGATTCAATATATGTGTCTTAGTAGATACTTCTGATGGCTTACAATACAGCCGTATTCCATTCAGTGCTGTATCATCTCCACTTCCTTGGGGGGCCTGTACCTAAGGTATCGAAGAGAAAAAATAAATATCATTAATTACCGTACTTTTTGTTATACGACAGTCAAAAATATCAGCCATATACTACTCAAGAACTCAAAGAATATGTAAAGTGTATCTAAAAAATGGCATTTATGGAAACAAGATAAAGTCAGTGCTACAAATTAACAGGAATATTTCCAGGTAATTTTCTCAATCTTCATATACTATCAGTGTTTGCATTTACTAAATATCTGTACATCCTGAAAATTCAGTTACTACTTTACCTTCAAAGCATATCCAAAAGCAAACCATCCTTTAGGACAATGGTCAGCATACGTCCACTCGCCCCATTGGCCTCCATTTCTCACACTGATTACTGAAGAGAATCCAAAGACCTCTGTGCAACTAAACAAAAGAACACAAACTGAAGTGCACCAAATGACAAAGCCCTGCTAGTTCATGTACCCTCAAAATATACAGTTGAAAAATGACTGTGCCAAAGAGTCTCACATCCATCAGAAGCAACAGTCTTCTTATAGCCACTGTGTTATATTTGTGATGTTGATAGTGTGGGATTTGGGGCTGTATTGATGGTTTAAAATCTTGAAGGTTGAGTACTAAGGGTTAATTTGTAATGCTAACCATAGATTGGCCTCAAGTCACATTTTATCTTGCTCAGATTTGCCAAAGTTCATATTAACCAGCTGCTTCATTGCTCTGACAGATGAGAGACTGCATGGGAGGTTAGGGCCAACCACAGAAGGAGAGATTTGAGTGTAACAAGATGACCAACGGGTGACACTAATATTTTATCTAAGGCCCTGGGAACACAACCCATTTGAGAACAGCAAGCTTGTTCTTTAAGTTGTGCCTGTGTGTGTCAATGTGTCTAATTTATTTTTCACATACTTAATTTCTTATAAGTCTCAAATCAAGACAATAGAAATGACTGCAGATGTGAGACAAACCTTGCTTATTTTTAATTTAGCCATATAACTTGTTTTAAGATTATTTTATTCTTTCCAAAAAATGACAACTGATAAGGGATGTTTAGTAACATACCGTATATGTCAGCTCATAAATGTAACCTGCTCAATGCGACATGCACACAACTCCAGCAGCAGCAGCAGCATGTGCGCCTGTGTTTATCAAAGCAGCTTTAAACTAATGAATGATTAAAGTGTCTGATTTTTTTCATATAGGTAATTTCTTACAATATATATATTTCCTTCTACACAATAGTTTATAGCAGTGTGTTTGTTTGCTGTAAACTGTTTATGGCTTGAGTAAGAGTTGTGGTAGGATTGAAGGTCACATGATTAAAATCCATTCAGAGATGCTCTTTTCCAGCATCTTATTGTAAGATATAATGTTAAAATACAATACAATTTTTTTTTAAAAAACCTTCAAGGAATGTGAAATTAAATATATAATCTAAATAATAAAGGAATAATGGTAATTTTTTGAAAACCCTAAAAGTAAAACATGAACAAATCCCTCTGGATTCTCTTATATCATCGAAAGATGCAGAGAAATTAGTTCATGCGTTTGTTTTCAGTCGGCTAGATTACTGTAACGCACTCCTCTCAGGTCTACCCAAAAAAGACATCAATCGTTTGCAACTAGTGCAGAATGCAGCTGCTAGAATCCTTACCAGGAAAAGAAAATCCGAGCACATCTCTCCAGTTTTGATGTCACTACACTGGTTACCTGTGTCATTCAGAATTGACTTTAAAATTCTGCTTATGGTTTATAAAGCTTTAAATAATCTCGCCCCGGCTTATATATCGGAATGTCTGACACCTTATATTCCAAATCGTAACCTCAGATCCTCAAACGAGTGTCTCCTTAGAATTCCAAGAGCAAAACTTAAAAGAAGTGGTGAGGTGGCCTTCTGCTGTTATGCACCTAAAACCTGGAATAGCCTGCCAGTAGGAATTCGCCAGGCTAATACAGTGGAGCACTTTAAAAAACTACTGAAAACACATTATTTTAACATGGCCTTCTCATAATTTCACTGTAATTTAATCCTGATACTCTGTATATCCAATTCATTATAATAACTATTCATTCAAAAACTGTACTAACCCCTACTCTCTCTTCTGTTTCCTTTTCCGGTGTCCTGTTGGCGGTGGCGTGCGCCACCACCATCTACCCAAAGCACCATGATGTTCCAACAATGATGGATGGATTAAAAGCCAGAAGTCTGTATGACCATCAGCATCAAGTGACTCCGTGAAAAACCCGAACTACAAAGAGGACTATTTCATTTATGTTAGGTAGAATGCCCAAAGGGGACTGGGCGGTCTCGTGGCCTGGAACCCCTACAGATTTTATTTTTTTCTCCAGCCTTCTGGAGTTTTTTTTTTTGTTTTTTCTGTCCACCCTGGCCATCGGACCTTACTCCTTTCTATGTTAACTAATGTTGTCTTATTTTAATTTCTTATTTTGTCTTTTATTTTTCTTCTCTTCATTATGTAAAGCACTTTGAGCTACTTTTTGTATGAAAATGTGCTATATAAATAAATGTTGTTGTTGTTGTTGTTATAGCCAGCTGAGAAACTTTGCAAAATGAATTAAGGAGGAGGTTATTGTGCCACACAAATAATCTGTGCCAAATAAATTATAATATATCAACACATTTACTATTTGGCAAAGAATATGACAAAGCATACCGTATGTCATCATATATTTAAGTATAGACATATCTGATATTTCCCGTAATGTGTCAGTCAGCCTGTTCAAGCAGGTTGCCATCTGAACTAAACATTACAACTCAAAACTGAGATATTGTTTGTGGACCCTGACCACATTAACTTTGCTTTTTTGTCTTTATCGGCCCAGAGTGTCTACTATTTCTATTACACTAATTTGTTAGATCTGTGCGTTCTTATGCAGTATATACATATATGGGTCTTATGTTTTGTCATATTCTTCATTAACAATAATCTTCTCCTTAATCCTTTGCAGAGTGAAATATGTTGTTCCCAACACTTCTCCTGAGGCCAATTATTTAAAAAGATCATGTCCATGGTCAATCTGCTAGCACAGAATCCACACTCGGACTTAGGGTGCACTGGGGAAGAAAGACTCTACAAGCATACCAGGATGACATGGGCATCTCACTAAACAAAATGTGATCACTAGCTAATGAACACATTACATATTGTTACTTTTGAAATTTCAGAGGACAAATGCTTTCTTCCCACCCTATCTAGTAGATATAGCACAATGGTTTTCTGCTTTGTTAATTCTCTTTGCTCCACAGTAAATGAGTAAATGGAAGTCCAAGTGTAATAGCATGTGGTCCACTTGCAAAATATATTTCACATTATTGTTTCTGATAGATAGATCTTTATTTGTCCCCAGGAGGAAATTTGGCTTTCTACAGAAAAAAATAAATAAATAACTAAATACATACATACACACGTACATAAATAGATTAATACATATATATTCGCAAACAATATGGTCTGAACACACACCAGAATGACTAAAAAGAAAGAAAATTAAAAAGAATGAAAACATATCACTTGACAGTCCCAGTCCCACTGACACACCATACTAGCGTACTGCTGTTGGTATAAAGGAGCCATCATAGTATTTCCCGACACACTTCTGCCAAATAATTCATTGGCTTAAAGTCCTCAATTTTAGTGTGTCAGAGAGAGGATGTGCAGCTTTGTTCATAATGGCACTCAGTGATGTTTTCATTCTCTCCTTTGACACCATCTCCAGGAGGTCCAGAGTGTGTCCCATAACTGAACCTGCCCTTTTAGTTAGCTGGTTGATTAACTGGTCCTCTCTTAATGTGATTTTACCACCACAAGATAGGATATAGCACTGGCCATCACAGAGTTGTAGAAGATACTCACATTAAAGGAACACAATCTAGTAGGAAAAATAAGTCTACTCTGGCCTTTCTTTAATAGCTCCTCTGTTTTAATAGACCTGTCCAGCCTGACATTGACGTGATCCCCCAAGTACTTGTAGGAGTGGACCACTTGTACATCAACTTGCTGAATAGTGTCTGGACATAGAGGCTGTTTGGTGCAGCGAAAGTCAATAACCAGTTCCTTTGTTTTCCTGATGTTATGCTGCAGACAATTAAGTTTGCACCAACAAACAAAGTTCTCCACCTGACTCCTCTCCTCTGTCTCATCCCCCTTATCAATACACCCCATAACTGCATTGTAGCCCACCCCCCTGCTTGTAGCGCATGCGGAGGTTTCCACCAGATTTACGTAGCAAGGAAGCCGCTACGCTTTTAAAATGAGTGACAGATAGAATCAGGCCAACACTTTAGCCCTGCTGTATTTTCACCCTGCCACCCGAATATTAACAACACACAGGAAAATGCCCATAAAGATTAAACACACCAAACACACAAATATATAAAATGTTCCTTGTTTGCTAGAATAACTACTTACAAACACAAAAAGTACTAAACAAACCCCACAAACAAACCCCCACACAACGATATTTACAGTCCTGAAAAAAATCCTTACTGTAAATGATGGAAGTGATTCTGGAAATGGAAACTATGGTTAAATGATGGAAAGAAGTGCGGAATGCTCCTATTCAACAAATTGCTTTCCAGAACATGGATAGTGAAATACTGTCCTACCTCTGGAGTCCAGAAGAATAGTCTTCAGAGGCGCGCCTCTTCTCCAAGAACATCAAAGGACTGGATTGGGAAAAAAAAGAATCCACCACCATCCTTAAATCTGGTGGCCGAGCACCATCCTTCTCCACTACGAATGTCCAATAAATGAAAGATTTAGGAGCTGCTGCGAATGATGCTGATTGGAAAAAAGAAAAGTACCACCACATCCTTCTCTTCTGGTTTTATTGGTACAGTAGATACAAACCATAAAGTACAAATCCCACAAGCCCCACCGCATCTGTGCAAACCTTTTTAAAGACACCGACCCCAATTTACAACAGAAATCAGTGCAACCAGTGTTGTTATTCACATTTACCAATCACTCAACAGGACATACTTACATACAAATAAAAACTGAAAAGGCTTGATGATCATATTAATGACGTTTCAGACCAGCTGGAAGACGTTAAGCAGGGACTCACGGCTCGAGTGGAAACAGCGGAACAAATGGCATCTAACGCCGATGAAAAAGCCACAGCTGCGAACTCGGAATACAAAAAACTTGGAGACAGACTTGCAGCCCTGGAGGATGGGTGCAGAAGAAATAATATAAGAATTGAGGGTATACCTGAGAAACGAGAAAGCTCAAGCCCAGTGAAATTTGCAGTAGAATTACTGTCTAAAATAATTGGAGATGACTTTAAACTCGACAATGAGATAGCCACGGCTTATCGCACAAAGATACCAAGCGCCTTTAAATCTAGGTCTTTTATTGTCCGCTTCGAACGACTAAGATGTAAGCTTGATGTGATGGCACTTCTCAGACACAAGCAAGAGATTATATTCGAAAATAATCTTATTCGTATTTTTCCCGACTTCTCACCATCAACAGCTGCAAAACGCAGATCCTACAACGACATTAAAAGGATGCTACGGGAAGCCGATATCAAATACAGCCTCTTGTATCCTGCCAAACTGAAAGTGGAAGTTCAAGACGGACATTATATTTTCTTCAGCAAAGAAGAAGCTGAAAAAGAATTAAAGAAGCTGTTTCCGACACTTTTTTTGAAAGTTAATTAAAATTAAAGAGCCGTATTCTATCAAGGCACGGGAAAGACCGATGATCTGATCGCTGGATCCATGTTTAAAGAGACTGGTATTATAATTATACATCTCTTATTCTCTTTTTTTAAAATTTTTTTTATATCTGGACTTTATATGTTATATGTTTATGTTTTAATCAGAGTTATAGAGCTATAGACGTGAGTGTGAAAATGTGGAAGTGATTAAAGTAGGATTCGTTTTATTTATTTATTTTTTTATTTCTTTTCCTTTTTTTTTTTTTAATTTATTTATTTATTTTTTTTTTTTTATTTTACTATACCTTAAAGTAGACTGTTTAACTTCATACCCTTGGTTTAATGCTTGTTCTACTATTTATACAATTACCATTATACTATTACAGTATGAATTACCAGGTTTATCCTGGACTAGTTTTTAAAATCACTCCCAGGGTTGTTTTTTTTTTTTTTTTTTTTTTTTTTTTTTTTAACCTTAATATCTTAACTTAAAAGCGCTGAAGATTATTTCAAGATTAAATATTGTTAATGAGAACATTTTCGGCAGATAGTATTAAGGATTTAACTGTAAAAGATATCTCTGTTTTAATTCTGTAACGCCGCTGCAGGGTGGGGTTTGTTTTGTTTCGGACGTGCTCTGTCTCTTCGTATGTCAGAGGACTGGAACATCGCGAAGTGGGGTCTAGCCTCTTATGTGGGGAGGCAAAATGGGGGGGTGGGGGGATAAAGGGGGGAGAGAAGGAGAGCAGGTTATATCTAATCTATTCTTATAATCCTTATAATTATAAATATCAATGCAGCAACAGGCTAACATGCAACAACTCCTGGGGAATCTTGAAACTAAGATTAAAACTGCCATATTACCAATTAAAACTATAAAATGACATTAAAAACTCAGAATCAATGTCTCCATGATGGGACAGTTAACTTTGTGAGCTGGAATGTTAAAGGCCTGAATCACGAATTAAAGAGAAAGAAAGTATGCTCTCACCTAACAGGCTTAAACGCTAAAATAGTATTTTTACAGGAGACCCACTTACTAACCAAGGATCAGTTCAGATTACAAAAAGACTGGACTGGCCAAATGTTCCATTCTAGCTTTATAAAGAAAACTAGAGGGGTGGGAATTCTCATACATAGAACAGTTCCTTTTGTAGCATCAGAGGTAGTGTCGGACCCTGAAGGGAGATATGTGATGGTCATGGGCAACTTATATAACAGTAAAATGATTTTGATAAATGTTTATGCACCCAATGTTGATGATAAGGAATTCATGCAAAATCTATTTGCATCCATTCCCAGTGTGAACACTCATAAAATTATAATGGCTGGGGACTTTAATTGTGTTTTAAATCCACTCTTAGATAGGACTCCTGTGACAGGGGGGACGACATCTAATACTGCAAAGATAATTACACAGTTTTTAAAGGATCACAACTTATCAGACCCCTGGAGGTTTCTTAACCCAAACTCAAGAACATATTCGTTCTACTCACCAGTGCATTATAGCTACTCAAGAATTGATTATTTTTTTATAGATAATAATTTCCTGCCTACAATTAAATTATGCAAATATGACACAATTGTTATCTCTGACCATGCCCCTCTAGTCTTGGAGCTAAAATCAATAAGCCCCTCGTACTCACCTCGCAGATGGCGTCTTAACCCTCTTTTATTGGCAGACGAGAACTGCACAGAATTTATATCCAAACAAATCAGCTTCTTCCTAGAGACAAACATGTCTACAGAGGTTTCTGCAGGAACACTCTGGGAAACTCTAAAGGCCTTCCTAAGAGGCCAGATTATTTCATATCTTTCCCATAGAAATAAATTAGAAACCAAGAAAGTGTCAGAGCTAAGAAATGAAATTACTAGAATAGATGAAGAACAAGCCAGGCGTCCAAGTGAAGCTCTTCACAGGAAAAGGCAGGCCTTGCATACAGAACTTAACATCTTAACAACTAAAGAAACTGAACAACTTATTTATAAGTCTAGACAGCATTACTATGAACACGGAGAAAAAGCTAATAAGCTTTTAGCTCAACAAATTCATAAACAAGAAGTTCACAATGCAATACCAGTAATCACCAACAAGAATGGAGAAGAAATCATCGACCATAATAAAATAATGCACACATTTAGAGATTACTATAAGTCTTTATATTCCACTGAGCCCAAAGAAGACAACACGCAATCTAATGCATTTCTGGATAATTCACAAATACCACAAATAGATGCTTTAAGTGCTGAGGAACTAGATAAACCTCTAACGCTAACAGAATTACTAGACGCTATAAAGTCACTACAAAGCGGGAAATCATCAGGCCCTGATGGTTACCCCGTAGAGTTTTATAAGAAATTCTCCACTCAGCTAGCTCCACTCTTATTGGTAACATTTACAGAAGCTAAAGACCACCAAATACTACCTCAAACATTTCGACAAGCATTAATCACCGTCTTTCCTAAACAAAATAAGGACTTGTTACAATGTGCATCATATAGACCAATTTCACTCCTGAATAATGATGTTAAGATACTCTCAAAAATCCTAGCTAGAAGGATGGAGAAAGTGCTGCCCTCGGTAATATCACAAGATCAAACTGGATTTATTAAAGGCCGACATCTATCTTCAAATCTCCGACGCTTGTTTAATGTTATATATTCACCAGCAAAATCAAACACCCCAGAGATATTACTATCATTAGACGCAGAAAAGGCATTTGACATGATCGAATGGAATTACCTTTTCACTGCATTGGAGAAATTTGGGTTTGGCCCGAATATTTGTGCTTGGATTAAACTACTGTATACCAGTCCAGAAGCTTCAGTTTGTATTAATAAAATTTGCTCAGACTACTTTAAACTAGAACGTGGTACCAGACAAGGATGTCCCTTGTCGCCACTGTTGTTTGCAATCGCTATTGAACCACTGGCGGTTCACTGCCGAAATTCTCATCAGATAAAGGGGATTGTCAGAGAAGGACTGGAACAGAAAATTTCTCTATATGCAGATGATATGGTCTTATATATATCGGACCCAGAAAACACTGTCCCTGCTGTTTTAACAGCACTAACAGAATTTCAAAAGATATCTGGTCTTAGAATTAATCTGAATAAAAGTATACTCTTTCCAGTGAACTCACAAGCATATAATATTAAATTAGACACCCTACCTTTTACCATAGCAGATCAGTTTAAATACCTAGGGGTAAATATCACTAGTAAACATAAAGCTCTTTATCAACAAAATTTTGGCGTCTGTATGGAAAAAATTAAGCAAGACTTGCATAGATGGTCAACCCTTCATCTCACTCTAGCCGGAAGAATTAACATTGTTAAGATGAATATCCTTCCTAAACTTCTCTTTTTATTTCAAAACATTTCAATATATATCAATAAATCGTTTTTTAAACAGTTAGATTCAATAATAACCTCATTCATTTGGAACTCAAAACACCCACGTATCCGAAGAGCGACCCTACAAAGACCTCAGGCAGAAGGTGGCATGGCTTTACCTAATTTTCAGTTTTATTACTGGGCAGCAAACATACAAGCCATAAAAACCTGGACACAAATAAATGCACATACACAGGCTTGGTCTGCAATAGAAGTAAAATCCTGTAGTACTTCTTTATATTCCCTGCTTTGCTCTCCAATAAATGAAAGTTATCGCAAATATACTAATAACCCAATTGTGCTTTACTCACTCAGAATATGGAACCAAATTAGGAAGCATTTTAAGATGGAAAATCTTTTATCAGTGGCACCTTTGCAAGGGAACCACCTCTTTCAACCTTCGCAAGTATATCCAGTTTTTAATACCTGGAAAAGTTTTGGGATTAAAATGCTCAGAGATCTTTATATAGACAACATATTTACATCTTTTGAACAATTACGTTCAAAATTTAACCTCCCAGCTACACATTTCTTTTACTATCTTCAAATTAGAAATTTTGTTAAACAGAAATTGCCCGATTTCCCCCACCTTGCACCCTCCACAATGCTGGAAAAAATACTGCTCAATTCCGAGGAAACAAACACTATTTCCGCAATATATAAAATCTTATTAGAGTCCCTACCTTTCAAAGATCCAAGAGGACATTGGGAAGAAGATCTCTTAATCAATATATCAGAAAAGGAGTGGAAGGTAGCAAAGCAGAGAATTCACTCGAGTTCTATATGCGCAAAGCATAGAATTATTCAACTAAAAATTATATATCGAGCTCATCTGTCTCGCTTAAAACTGTCCAAAATGTTTCCAGGCCAGGATCCGACCTGCGAGCGCTGCAACCAAGCTCCTGCCTCACTGGGTCACATGTTCTGGGCCTGCACCAAACTAACATCATTTTGGACAAAGATTTTTAAGTGCCTCTCAGACAGCCTTAGTATCACAATCCCTCCTAACCCACTAACAGCTGTGTTTGGTGTCCTTCCAGATGGACTTGAATTGGAGAAGGACAAACAAACGGTGATTGCATTCACTACACTCTTGGCACGCAGACTTATTTTGTTAAATTGGAAGAATCCTAATTCTCCTCTTATAAGTCAGTGGGAAACTGATGTTTTATATTATTTGAAATTGGAAAAAATCAAATTTTCAGTTAGAGGATCTGTACAAAATTTTTTCAAAACTTGGCAGGATTTAATCAATATTATTTTAGAATAAGAGAATTAACTATTATTGTATTTAACTCCCTTCTCCATCTCTTATTTATATAGATATTTACTTCTCCCCTTCTTTTGTCTAATGTTGCCTTATTAAAAAGCTTAAAGAAATTCTCCTTTAGCTAAGCTCTCCTTCTCAGGGATGGGGTTTGATTTGTTTTCAAATTTGTTGGGTTATAAATGGATCTGTTTGTATGGAATGATTACAATGAAAATTAATAAAATAAAAATATAAAAAAAAAAATAAAAAAAAAAATTCTCTTTGCTCCACAGTAAATGAGTAAATGGAAGTCCAAGTGTAATAGCATGTGGTCCACTTGCAAAATATATTTCACATTATTGTTTCTGATAGATAGATCTTTATTTGTCCCCAGGAGGAAATTTGGCTTTCTACAGAAAAAAATAAATAAATAACTAAATACATACATACACACGTACATAAATAGATTAATACATATATATTCGCAAACAATATGGTCTGAACACACACCAGAATGACTAAAAAGAAAGAAAATTAAAAAGAATGAAAACATATCACTTGACAGTCCCAGTCCCACTGACACACCATACTAGCGTACTGCTGTTGGTATAAAGGAGCCATCATAGTATTTCCCGACACACTTCTGCCAAATAATTCATTGGCTTAAAGTCCTCAATTTTAGTGTGTCAGAGAGAGGATGTGCAGCTTTGTTCATAATGGCACTCAGTGATGTTTTCATTCTCTCCTTTGACACCATCTCCAGGAGGTCCAGAGTGTGTCCCATAACTGAACCTGCCCTTTTAGTTAGCTGGTTGATTAACTGGTCCTCTCTTAATGTGATTTTACCACCACAAGATAGGATATAGCACTGGCCATCACAGAGTTGTAGAAGATACTCACATTAAAGGAACACAATCTAGTAGGAAAAATAAGTCTACTCTGGCCTTTCTTTAATAGCTCCTCTGTTTTAATAGACCTGTCCAGCCTGACATTGACGTGATCCCCCAAGTACTTGTAGGAGTGGACCACTTGTACATCAACTTGCTGAATAGTGTCTGGACATAGAGGCTGTTTGGTGCAGCGAAAGTCAATAACCAGTTCCTTTGTTTTCCTGATGTTATGCTGCAGACAATTAAGTTTGCACCAACAAACAAAGTTCTCCACCTGACTCCTCTCCTCTGTCTCATCCCCCTTATCAATACACCCCATAACTGCATTGTAGCCCACCCCCCTGCTTGTAGCGCATGCGGAGGTTTCCACCAGATTTACGTAGCAAGGAAGCCGCTACGCTTTTAAAATGAGTGACAGATAGAATCAGGCCAACACTTTAGCCCTGCTGTATTTTCACCCTGCCACCCGAATATTAACAACACACAGGAAAATGCCCATAAAGATTAAACACACCAAACACACAAATATATAAAATGTTCCTTGTTTGCTAGAATAACTACTTACAAACACAAAAAGTACTAAACAAACCCCACAAACAAACCCCCACACAACGATATTTACAGTCCTGAAAAAAATCCTTACTGTAAATGATGGAAGTGATTCTGGAAATGGAAACTATGGTTAAATGATGGAAAGAAGTGCGGAATGCTCCTATTCAACAAATTGCTTTCCAGAACATGGATAGTGAAATACTGTCCTACCTCTGGAGTCCAGAAGAATAGTCTTCAGAGGCGCGCCTCTTCTCCAAGAACATCAAAGGACTGGATTGGGAAAAAAAAGAATCCACCACCATCCTTAAATCTGGTGGCCGAGCACCATCCTTCTCCACTACGAATGTCCAATAAATGAAAGATTTAGGAGCTGCTGCGAATGATGCTGATTGGAAAAAAGAAAAGTACCACCACATCCTTCTCTTCTGGTTTTATTGGTACAGTAGATACAAACCATAAAGTACAAATCCCACAAGCCCCACCGCATCTGTGCAAACCTTTTTAAAGACACCGACCCCAATTTACAACAGAAATCAGTGCAACCAGTGTTGTTATTCACATTTACCAATCACTCAACAGGACATACTTACATACAAATAAAACCCCCTATGTGGCCCCGCTACAGCATAATCATCTAAGAATTTCTATAGGTGTTACATTAGAGGTGAACAGATAAGAATACAAAACGAATGCATAAGAATAAAGAATCTCTCCATAATATATACACTGCTCAAAAAAATTAAAGGAACACTTTTTTTTTTAATTAGAGTATAGCATCAAGTCAATGAAACTTCTGGGCTATTGGTCTGGTCAGGTAAGTAGCACAGGGGACTGTTAATCAGTTTCAGCTGCTTTGGTGTTAATGAAATTATCAACAGGTGCACTAGAGGGGCAACACTGAGACGACCCCCAAAACAGAAATGGTTTAACAGGTGGAGGCTACTGACATTTTTCCCTCCTCATCTGTTTTGCCCTTAGTTTTGCACAACAGAATGATTCCAGGAGACAGGCAGTTACTCTAGGAGAGATGGAAAGGGCCGTAGAAGGTCCTTAACCCATCGGCAGCACAGGTATCTCCTCCTTTAGAAAAGGAGGAACAGGATAAGCACTGTCAGAGCCCTACAAAATGACCTCCAGCAGGCTACTGGTGTGAATGTCTCTGACCAAACAGTCAGACACAGACTTCATGAGGGTGGCCTGAAGGCCCGACATCCTCTAGTGGGCCCTGTGCTCACTGCCTGGCACCGTGGAACTCGATTGGCATTTGCCATAGAATACTAGAATTGGCACGTCCAACACTGGTGCCCTGTGCTTTTCACAGATGGACAGAAGGTTCACCCTGAGCACATGTGACAGACGTGAAAGGGTCTGGAGACGCCATGGAGAACATTATGCTTCATGTAACATCGATCAGCATGACCGCTTTGGTGATGGGTCAGTGATGGTCTGGGGAGGCATTTGCAGCAACCAGAGGTTAATGTAGAAGAATAACAAGCTTGAAATCCTAAATGAAATCAGGAAATGTTTGATTTTTGTTTACATTTTACATGGTAAATATTTTTCAGTTATATTTATTTTTCACATCCTAAAAACTGCACTTAATCTGTTTACTTGCAATGAAATACAAGTGCAACCGTCTGTGTTCTAGAGAATCCTATTAGCATTTACTTACTTAAATACTGTGCTACCTGTGCCTAGAGCAAATGTACAAAAATCAATTTATTTGAACACATAATAATGGGTAGGAGGTTAATTAAGCAGGAGAAATACAAAACCACAATACTTATATGACAAATACAGTGCACATGCACCCAAGGTAATCTCTTCTCTGATCTCTAGACAACTCCAGTGCAATGCTTGATTAACACCCCTACAGGCCCCTGGGTGATTTTATGAACAGAGGTCTCCCTGCTTTTGAATTTGTCATACGTACACTGGATCATTTTATCAAGTGTTTCCCCCTCAGTGAGTTCAACATGTATGGTCACTCAATTGTTTCATCAAGCCTGGTCCCCTTTGTTTAGTTCAATGCCTGGACATGCTTGGACGTGGGATCGGGGTGTTGCCATGGGTATTTAAGTTTGCACAGATGCTTGATTGTTTCATTGAGTGGGGGCCACTGAGTACGCACCTGGAATTCCCTGAAGGTAAATCTGACCCTGCTTTAGTCTTATCTTCCTGTGTTGAACTAGCCACTCCACCTACTTGCCAGCCTGAGTCTTTGCTACTTAATCATTTCCTAAGTCCAAGCTACTTTATGCCATCATTTGTTGATACTCCTGGGATAATCCCCAGAACTACCTCTGGCATCTGGAGCACAAGTCAAAAAAGAACTGTAGCCTTACCTACAGAACTCTGTCTAGTGTATGCCTTCTTGAGAAATGGTCTTTCTTAAAGGGCTCGTCCTTAATTTCTAAACAGTGACCGCAGAATTCCTTCTCTGTGTTGCCTCCATGTGGTTTAGGGAAAAACTTCCAATGTCATGGGTCAAAGGGTTTGAAATACCCTGGTGGAGTTTCTCATAAAAATATACTTTACGACTTAAAAAGTATATGTATACGCCATCCTGGATCGTCACTTTTCCATGGTTGTGGGTCCTGTGCATCTTGTGGATGCTTGGAGCTCGAATGTCTGGAGCTTTCTGCTCCTTTTAGGGTTTCCTTTGGTGTACAGATCCCAACTGTTTTGCAGTTGCTGCATCAGTCCATGGTGGTGAAATTGGAGCAGAGTTTAAAGACAAAAATCTGAGCATGTGTCACTAGACGGAAACCCTGCAGCAAACCTAAGACTTGCTAGAGGGATTATATCTCTTGGATGGCTTGGGAGCACCTGGGAATTCCTGAGGAAGAGCTGCAATCTGTAGATGATGACAGAAAAGTCTGGGATAACCTGCTTGGCCTGCTGCCATCACGAACCTTATCAGGAAATGTTGTTTGAGAAGAAGAGGTAAGATATACTGTATCTTACCATTTTCCAAGCCTGCTTAATCCTAAGTAGGTTTGCGGGGGGCTGGACAGTTTCCCAGCAAGCATGGGGTGCAAGGCAGGGACAATCCCCAAGATAGGGCACCAGTCCATCATAGCGGGAGATAAGATATATACATTTATATATATATTGTGGTCATTGCAAGGAACTGCAATCCGGTCATCCCCATGTAATTGTGATAACAGTCCAAACAAAAGATACACTCAATGGTGCTAAACAAACAAAAGTCACAGGCCTAGCAGGAGAAACCTTTTCTGGACTGGTTAGCCTGTAATAGTCACAGTGGGAAGGAGCACTGTCTTAACGAGTGGCACCACCTTATGGGCACCACAGGATATGTAGTGGTAGGGACCTATGATGGTTTGGGTCCGGCTCCATGCTCCCTCTTCCATTATGGGAGTCCCTTGAACACGACACCATCGATAACACAACAGAATGAGCTTGGCAGATGGAGACAAAACACACTAAGCAACTGGATGGTGCAGAGGGCAAGTGCTTTTATTAAACAATAAAAATCAAAGCAATGCGTATATCCAAAAGAAAATGCAGTGCGTGCAATAAATATATCATCCATAAAAGCAGTAAAATCTGTGAGATAAAAAGATTTAAAGGAAGACTAAAATCAGTGTCACATCAGGCGGGTCATTGTTCTTCTTCTGACATGGACGAGCCCAACACAACACCTTCTTCATCTCCCCAGCTCACCCATAACTCATGCAGCTGGTGGAGACACTTGCAGTTGCGGTCCACTCCTCCCAACCCCCGTCTTGGCTGCCTCAGTTGGCATCTGCCACACCACTCAGGGTCAGTTATCCTCCCTTCCTCCTTCATGCTCACTCAGTAATACCTTGAATCCCTAGGAAGGACGCCATCTCGATTGTACCTGCTCTTACCAGAATTGTCAGCGGGCACGATCCACCCCTAGAGCGCCAAAACCCTTGCACCTACGCGGGGCTAACAACCGCCTTTCTCCATGATGCTGGCTCGACCTGCCTCTCCACCCACTGCTGTTCTCCCGGCCATTCACTTCTTTCTCTGTTCTCTCCCTTTTACCCCATACTTATAAGGCTCCGTGGGCACCATGTCACAGTCACACACCCCAGGAAGCCGATGAAATAGTTGAGAAAGATTGCACCCTCACGTGCAGGTGCAACTCGCCCCAATGACTTCACCATCTCCACACTGCTCTGCAAGTGTGCCCACTGAGACTGACAGAGCCAATGGATTATTTTAAAAAAACTAGCCATTCTTTAGGAGCTGTGGACCTGCTATACCACAGGACAAGAAGCGACAGAGTCAGTTGCCCTCACTGGGTGTCTTTTCAGCACTGTGGAGGGGAAAAGAGACGATAAGTTTAGTGTAAGAGCCCCTTTCAACTCGGAGTGGAAGTACACACCTCAGAAGAGACTGGAGGTTGATCCATTGACGTGCATGCATGATGATATACATATATATATACATATATACAGTATATACTGAATATATTATTATTATATATATATGGGTGTGTGTGCGTGTGTTTCATACTATTTATTCACTTTTTTGGGTGTGTGTATGTCTCTTTTGGTTTTGTATTATTACCAAATGGTCTGAGGAGACATGTACAGTAAAAAAGAATTCCATTGTACTATGTAGCCTGTGTACGGTGTACACATGATAATAAACTTGAGCTTAACATCCTATACCACGAATGCAGGAAATCCTTGATAGATTATTTGAAGTCCTGGTTCTTTCTGACTGTAAATTAGTTTATCCCCAGCCAGAATGTAAATTTGTTTATTACAGTTGCTGGAAGACATTTCCATTAGGTTCTTTTAGTGAAGCTTTAATAAATTCTGATCTCACACATTGTAGAAATATCTTTTAATTTTTACATTAAAGGGTGTTTTTCTTTTAATCAGTTCCAAAAAAAATCATGTCAGTTCCATTGTGATTCAGTTGTATAATAAAATGTGAAACTTCCAGTGGGATGAAACACTTGTCTTAGGCATTGTATACTTGCACATATGGCATATATTGCACCGATAGATAAATACAGCTGCTGGTCATTAAATTAGAATATCATGACAAAGTTGATTTATTTCAGTAATTCCATTCCAAAAGTGAAACTTGTATATTAGATTCATTCATTACACACAGACTGATGTATTTCAAATATTTATTTCGTGTAATGTTGATGATTATAATTGACAACTAATGAAAGTCCCAAATTCAGTATCTCGGAAAATTAGAATATCAATTAAGACCAATGCAAAAAAAGGATTTTTAGAAATGTTGGCCAACTGAAAGGTAGGAACATGAAAAGTATGAGCATGTACAGCACTCAATAATTAGTTGGGGCTCCTTTGGCCTGGATTACTGCAGCAATGCGGCGTGGCATGGAGTCCATAAGTCTGTGGCACTGCTCAGGTGTTATGAGAGCCCATGTTGCTCTGATAGTGGCCTTTAGCTCTTCTGAATTGTTGGGTCTGGCATATTGCATCTTTCTCTTCACAATACCCCATAGATTTTCTATGGGGTTAAGGTCAGGCGAGTTTGCTGGCCAATCAAGAACAGGGATACCATGGTCCTTAAACCGGGTACTTGTAGCTTTGGCACTGTATGCAGGTGCCAGGTCCTGTTAGAAAATGAAATCTGCATCTCCATAAAGTTCGTCAGCAGCAGGAAGCATGAAGTGCTCTAAAACTTCCTGGTAGATGGCTGCGTTGACCTTGGACCTCAGAAAACACAATGGACCAACACCAGCAGATGACATGGCACCCCAAACCATCACTGACTGTGGAAACTTTACACTGGACCTCACACAACGTGGATTCTGTGCCTCTCCTCTCTTCCTCAAGACTCTGGGACCTTGATTTCCAAAGGAAATGCAAAATTTACTTTCATCAGAGTACATAACTTTGGACCACTCAGCAGCAGTCCAAAGGCGAGACGCTTCTGACGCTGTCTCTTGTTCAAGAGTGGCTTGACACAAGGAATGCGACAGCTGAAACCCATGTCTTGCATACGTCTGTGCGTGGTGGTTCTTGAAGCACTGACTCCAGCTGCAGTCCACTCTTTGTGAATCTCCCCCACATTTTTGAATGGGTTTTGTTTCACAATCCTCTCCAGGGTGCGGTTATCCCTATTGCTTGTACAATTTTTTCTACCACATCTTGTCCTTCCCTTCGCCTCTCTATTAATGTGCTTGGACACAGAGCTCTGTGAACAGCCAGCCTCTTTCGCAATGACCTTTTGTGTCTTGCCCTCCTTGTGCAAGGTGTCAATGGTTGTCTTTTGGACAACTGTCAAGTCAGCAGTCTTCACCATGATTATGTAGCCTACAGAACTCGACTGAGAGACCATTTAAAGGTTTTTGCAGGTGTTTTGAGTTAATTAGCTGATTAGAGTGTGGCACCAGGTGTCTTCAATATTGAACCTTTTCACAATATTCTAATTTTCCGAGATACTGAATTTGGGACTTTCATTAGTTGTCAGTTATAATCATCAACATTAAAAGAAATAAACATTTGAAATACATCAGTCTGTGTGTAATGAATGAATCTAATATACAAGTTTCACTTTTTGAATGGAATTACTGAAATAAATCAACTTTGTCATGATATTCTAATTTTATGACCAGCACCTGTAGAGGGTGGCACGGTGGCGCAGTGGTAGCGCTGCCGCCTCACAGTTAGGAGACACGGGTTCACTTCCCGGGTTCTCCCTGCGTGGAGTTTGCATGTTCTCCCCGTGTCTGCGTGGGTTTCCTCCGGGTGCTCCGGTTTCCTCCCACAGTCTAAAGATAAGCAGGTTAGGTCAATTGGCGATTCTAAATTGGCCCTAGTGTGTGTTTGGTGTGTGAGTGTGTGTCTCCTGCAGTGGGTTGGCGCACTGCCCGGGATTGGTTCCCTGCCTTGCGCCCTGTGTTGACTGGGATTAGCTCCAGCAGACCCAGTGACTCTGTGTTCGGATTCAGCAGGTTGGAAAATAGATAGATAGATAGATAGATAGATAGATAGATAGATAGATAGATAGATAGATAGATAGATAGATAGATAGATAGATAGATAGATAGATAGATTTACACACACACACACACAAAAGGGTAAATAGGAAGTAATGCCATCCATCCATCCATCCATTTTCCAACCCGCTGAATCCGAACACAGGGTCACGGGGGTCTGCTGGAGCCAATCCCAGCCAACACAGGGCACAAGGCAGGAACCAATCCCGGGCAGGGTGCCAACCCACCGCAGGTAGGAAGTAATGGCAATTTTAAATTTATGCAGGAAACGCAACAGGTAGAAGCTGATGCAATACAACATGATTGCAATGGCTTATGGGTAGATTGCAATGGCTTATGGGTAGATTGCCATTAGTCTAATTGAGGCCAAGATCAAATGAACATGAACACTCTTCTGCGGGGTTGCACCATTGTTGAACAATGTGCCATAGTGAGATTTCTTTGGGCAGGGGGAGTGAAATCTGTTGAAATTCACAAAAAGATGTTGGCTTGTGCAGGTCAGTAAGCTGTTTAAGTTCCCACCCACAAACATTACGGTGCCCAAGCTATCGTGCATTATGGCATGTGCAGATCCGTAGCTAATATCCAAATGAGCAGTAACAGTGGACAATGTAATCTTTTGGTCTACATGTAAATAAGAATTTCATTTTACTATGTATACATCATAAACTTGAACTTGGACTTGAACTTGACATCCTGTACCATGTATGTAGGAAATCCTTGATGGATTAGGCTGAAAGTCCTGGTTTATGCATTTCTGATTAAAATTTATCAGCTCACTTCTTTGTGCCAGTAGAATGTATGCCGAAACAAAAAAACAAGACATCAAATGTAAATATATATATGTATAAAAAGTGAAAATTAAAAATCTCTCATTCATATCAGTATTCGACCCTTTGCTGTTTACTCCAAATTGTGCCGAGGTGCGTCCTCTTTGCTTTAATTCTCTTTAAGATGTGCCAGGAAGTTGAATGGAGTCCACCTTGGCAAACTGAACTGCTTGGATATCATTAGAAAGACACACATGCCTGTGTATGTAATGCCCCATAATTCACACTGCATGACAAGTCAAAACCCAAGCCATGAAGTTCAAGGAACTCCTTCTTGGCCCCATGATCAACTAATGGTGAGGTACAGATCAGGGCAAGAGTATAAAACCCATTTCTAACACTCCCTGGATCATAGTGGCCTCCATCATTGTGAAATGGAAGAAGTTTGGAGCTACCAGGACTCTTCTTAACGTTGTCCATCAAGCTAAATTAAGTAATTGGGTAATAAAAGCCTTGGTCAGGGAGGTAAGTAAGAACCAAATGGTCACTTAACAGAGCTTCAAAAGTCTCCTGCTGAGATGGGAGAACCTGTCAGACAGACAACCATCTTAGTAACACTCCATCAAAAAGGCTTTTAGGGTAGAGTGGCAAGATACAAGCCACTTTTGAGTAAAAGGCATGTGCCAGCTCAAAGGACTAATAGAGAATGAGAAAAAAGACTTTCTGGTCAGATTGAAGTTTTTGGAAGATCCTCAAGCCTTTTCTCTGGCAAAGACCAGGCACAATGCATCACCTGCCTAGTACCATGCCTGTGATAAAGCATGGTGGTGGCAGTATATTGGGATGCTTCTCAGTGGCAAGGACAGGGAGATTGCTCAGAACTCAGAGATGGATTAATGAAGCCAAATACAGAGAGTTTGTTGAAGAAAATCAGCACCAGAGTGCACACAACCTCAGGCAGCACAACGTTGACCCAAAGCATGCAGCCAAGACAACAATGGAGTGGCTTTGGAACAAGTCTCTGACTGTCATTGAGTGGCCCAAACACAAAGCCCTGAGTTAAATCTCATAGAAAATCTTTTTTTTAATTTAATTTTATTGATTTTATTTAAATTAAATAACATTCCATAGAAATAACTCAAGTTTTACAAAATAAAAAAAAAAGGTTCAAGACAAATCAACCCCCACCCCTGAGAAAGAGAGCTGGGCCATCAAAGTAAAACTTTAAGCTAGTAATAATAAGTACAGTCAGTGGTGCCTCGGTTTGTGAGCATAATTCGTTCCGGAAAAATGCTTGTAATCCAAAGCACTCGTATATCAATGCGAATTTCCCCATAAGAAATAATTGAAACTCAGATGATTCATTCGACAACCCAAAAATATTCATATAAAAATGATTAATACAAAATATAAAGTAAAAATACATAAAACAAATTAACCTGCACTTTACCTTTGAAAAGAACTGTGACTGGTGTGAGGAAGACGAGAGAGAGGAGAGGAGGAGGAGGAGGGTTGTTGCATAGGATGACTTTCACTCTAACTAACGGAATCCCTGCTATCTGTTGGCTCACTGGAATCTTTTTCTTTTTTTGTGACTTTAACAAGGATCCTCTCCAATGACAGTTGCTTTTGCCTGAAGAGTCACTACATTTGGACACAAAATTTTAAAAAATGCTTTACGCACTGTAAGGATTCTAAACTATTTTGGGATTCCCCCACAACGGGATGACACACGGAAGAACATCCTGAAGCATCCACAGGCTGCCAGCGCTGTAGCAGTTGGCCATAAAAGCGAATCCGAAAAGATCATGGTAGCTCTGTAAGCACCCACCATCGATGGGTGATGCAAGAAACACTAAAACTGCAGGGTACAGGATTACTTGGCCACTAACCTGATCACGACCCTGCCTGACTGCCGTGTCTGTGTTATAGGAGAGAGGCAGATCCTGCTACAATAAATTACCGTGCTGTTCCTGTTTCTATCTGAATAAAGCTGGTTTTGCTAAAGTACTGAGACTTGTGTTTTGATGTGCAAGACAGGGACTCACATGTTACAGCACACACACATGGTCACAATGCTATAGTACACATTATACGCTCGTACGGATGTTCACTATATGAGTGAGGCACGCCGACCGAGACCGAGAATGGGAGACGATTACCCACTGTAAAAGGTGCTATATAGCACCCAACCCGGCACAGACTGACGCAGAGGCATGTGTAAAATCACAAAATCACTTTCGGACGAGGCTGTAGAGATGTCCATATGGGCTCCGGGATCCATGCAGCACCCCCTGGCGGCAAACCCAGATCCCCACAGGGTTGTGGAGAACTCCATCTCCCATGAAACCCTGCGGGAAACTGAGGCAGCATCGTCAGCCTGTGAGGCTGCCACCAAGCGTCCCGGGGGAGGTAGTGAGATGTCTATGGCTGCTCCACCGGAACATATTTAGAAGGGGCGCCCGCCACACCATAATCCCGCGGCAAGAAAGAGAGAGAAGAACCACCGGCTCAGTTGTGATCACGTGACGCTCGGCCGACAAAGCAAATACGGACTACTCGTTATGCAAGACCTCGCACGTTTATCAAGTTAAAGTTTATTTAAAAATTTAGCTCGTCTTGCAAAACGCTTGCAAACTAAGTTACTCGCAATCCACGGTTTTACTGTAAATAGATAAATTAATAAATGAATAAAGATAAATGGAGTAAACGATGGGAGAGAACCTGCTTTCTCAATTTAAATGCTTATTCTAAAATGTTATTGATTAGATCCTCCCAGGTTTCGAAAAAGTTTTGTACAGATCATCTAAGTGCGAATTTGATTTTTTCCAGTTCCAAGTAGTATATAACATCATTTAGCCACTGACTTAGAATCAGAGAGTTAGGATTCTTCCAATTAAGTCTACATGCCAACAGTGAAATAAAGGCAATTACAGTTTGTTTGTCCTTCTCCACTTTAAGCCCATCTGGAAGTACCCCAAACACAGCGGTTAATGGGTTAGGAGGGATTGGGACATCAAGGCTGTCTGAAAGGCATTTAAAGATTTGGTCCAAAATAATGTTAATTTGGTGTACGCCCAAAACATGTGGCCCAGTGAGACGGGAACTTGAATGCAACGTTCGCAGGGCATAGAAAATCTCTGGGGAGGCCTTAAGATAGCAGCTTACAGATGCTTCCCACGCAATCTAAAGGAGCTTGAGAGGAGCTCCCAGCAAGAAAGAAATAAACTGCTAAAAGCCAGGTGTCCAAAGTCCGTAGAGACTTGCCCAAGAACACCTGAAGTTTTAATTGCAAACAAAGGGTCTTCTACAAAGTGCTGAATTAGGGGTCACAATGCTTATATGAATCAGAGATTCTAGTTTTTGAATTTTAATTTACTTACAAGCCATTTTGCAAAAATTGTCTTTGTTTTGTTTGTCATTATTTAGATTGATGAGCAAAAATATATCCAATTCAAATTAAATCTAAAACACAGTAAAGTGTGCAGAAAGCAAAGAGATCTGAATACTTTTTGAATCTACTGTGACTCCATTAAATGGGCTTGATAATGCATGCAAATCTAAACAGAAATGCAAAAATATAACAATTTCTGTAGTTTAAAGAGCAAGATTTATGTAACTTGCTATTCAATCACTGAAGTTCAACTCAACATAAGAGTCTTGATTTTATAAAATAGCAAAGTTTGAATAATTTACTTATTCTTGGTAAATATGGAGTAGTCTGCTTTCTCACAGATTATGTCCATTTTTGAGTAGACAGCTCTTATTGTTTTGTTAAAATTCCAGGAGGACTGCCAAAGGATGCATCGGTCTGCTTAAGATTCCAAGGATTAATAAAATAACGGTGGGAGGTCGAGCTCTTAGTTACAGGGGGCTCCTAAACTGTGGAGTGGTGTGCCTGCTACTATAAGAGATGCCCCTTCAGCCTCAGCTTTTAAATCCCGGCTGAAGACTCACTACTTCAGTTTAGCACACCCTGACTAGAGCTGCTGATTCACTGTACAGACTGCATCTCTGTTGTTAGTCATTAGCACTAAAACATAAGTAACATTCATCCATCCATTTTTGAACCCGCTGAATCCGAACACAGTGTCACGGGGGTCTGCTGGAGCCAATCCCAGCCAACACAGGGCACAAGGCAGGAACCAATCCCGGGCAGGGTGCCAACCCACCGCAGGCATCAGTAACATGATAGTTAGAATTGGATACTAACCCTCACCTATTCTGTTTCTCTTCTCAGTACTCAAATGTGGCACTTGGTGCCACGGCCCACCTGCCAAGTTTTTTTGCCTGCCTAAGGTAAAGTCATCCCTGATGGAGGATCGCATGAATCTTGGGGAAGGGGGGTCATTTCATCGGATTGGCTGGCCAAGCAATGTTTCAGCTGTAGAATGGCCAAATGGGGGAGGCAGCCTGATGGCTGAGGTTTCCAGGAATCTAAACAAATCCAAATCATATTATGTGATATCATCTACTGTTAAATTCTGGTCCGAACTTGTAAAATATTTATTTTTATGAGGATTTGTTCTGTTCTGTGAATTGTATTGTATTGTATTGACCCCCTTCTCTTTGACACCCACTGCACGCCCAACCTACCTGGAAAGGGATCTCTTTTTGAACTGCCGTTCCCAAGGTTTCTTCCATTTTTTCCCTACAAGGATTTTTTGGGAGGTTTCCTTGTCTTCTTAGAGAGTCAAGTCTGGGGGGATGTCAAGAGGTAGGGCCTGTTAAAGCCCATTGTGGCACTTCTTGTGTGATTTTGGGCTATACAAAAATAAATTGTATTGTATTGTATTGTATTGTATTGTATTGTATCATTTATGAAAATATCCCAATGTCAGTCAACATTACAGAAACAGCCAAGCAGTTCTTGCAACTATGCTTGGCAAGTAATTTATTTGGAAAGGTAGCTTTTCTTTTTGAAATTTTTCTAAAAATGAATTATTAGAAAAAAGTAACAGGATATTGTGTCCTTGGAATATTGTGGTTTATGATGTTAGGCATTTTTATTACAGCAGAGTAGAAGCTGATAATAATGTGCTGCTTTATTAATTAAAGCATATGTGATCACTAATTACAGTTGCTACAGTATGAAATACAGTGCCATCCACAATATTTGGGAAAAAGACAAAGTTTCTTTCATTTATCCCTCCACTTTACAGTTTAACATTGCAAATCAAACAATTCAGATGTGATTTAAATACACATTGCAAACTTTAAGGCTATTTGCTTACATTTTGGTCACACCATGTAGACATAACCCAACACTTTTTCTACATGGTCCCGACATTTCAGGGCAACATAACTTTACATAAAGCAGTGCTTCCATGCCTTCTGTCCTAATTGCACTTCCCCTTAATTTACACTAATGTCCTCAATTACATGATCCACAGTTAAGTTAAGAGAATTCTTCTGGATGTACTTTAAACAGTGCTTTTGAGGATTTTGAAGACCAGGTTTAGGTCCTCACACAGTCTCCTTTCCTTGAGACTAAACAGTTTGTGACCAGTAGAGGGTGTTGCAGCACCCCAAACCCCAGACACAAACACCACAATAGAAGTCCTGGTACATTAAAAAAGGTTTATTTGATCAAATACCTAACTAAAATGCTTTGACAGCGGTATACACAACACAAATTTTCTCCTCTTCTTTTTTTTCTCTCCCAATCCTCCAGACAATCTTTATTCTTCTTCCAACTGACTACGACTCACCTGGCTAAGATCAAGTGGTTTCTTTTATTTATGACCCGGGCCATAGCACAGCCTGCTGAAGGCACTTCTGGAGTGAACGGAAGTCCACTGAAATTAGGATTGGTGAATCCCGGCCGCTCCCCCTGGTAGTACCCACAGTATCCAATGATCTGCCCTACAGGATTACAGGTCCCAGCATGCCCTATGAGTGTCTTTGTGGGAATCCTAACCCAGGGATGATGCCATCTAGTGTATTGGGGAGAAAATATTCACCAGTGCTCATCTCCCCAGTCCTTCCATTGCACTGGCCCCTGGGCCGGGTAATAATCCCTGTTCAATCCAGGCCAGGATGCCAGACCATGTGTGCCATCCATTACAAGGATTAATACTCCGAGTACAACATGTCCTTAAGTCCTGGGTTGCTCTCCAGATTCAAATGCTGCCATGTCTTTCTTGTAGTGTGGAGACCACAACTGCTGTTACAGTACTCAAGTTGTGGTTTTACTAATGCATTATATAGTCCGAGCATAATGTCCTTTGAGTTTATATTCAACAGTTTCACAATACAACCTAGCATCTTACTGTCCTTTTTAATTACTTCTGCACATTGCTTAGATGAGAAAAATGTTGTGTCAACATAAACCCCTAAATTAATTTCAGAGGTTGCTTGCTGTAGGACAGTGTCTCCCTCCTTGTATGTTGAATTTTCATTCCTTTTGTCCACATGCAGCACTTTTCACTTTTTTACATTAAACTGCATTTTCTAAATGTTTACCCAGTCCTGATGATCTTTTTGGATTGAATTTTGCTGCCCCTTCAGAGTCTGTCATTGGTCAAATTACAGTATTGTTTGCAAATTTCACAAGTTTACTATCATGGAATCAGTGTCATTGATTTAAATCAGAAAAAGGGACTTCACTGATGACCTCACTCTTGTGGAGCATTCTCCACTTTTCTGCAGGGCCATCTTAACACATGGGCATGCTAGGCAGTTGCCTGGGGGCTACACGAGCATAGGGGCCTCACACTAATCTATGTATGTTGGGACTTGCTGAGTGGTGGTGTAGGTAGGGACCCTAGTGCACTGCTGTACCCGGGGGTCTATAATGTTGTTAAGATGGCCCTGATTTTCTGCACTCTTTGTCTCCAGGGGCCTCATGTATAATGCCGTGCGTAGAACTCACACTATAACATGGCGTAAGCACAAAAGCGGGATTGTGCGTACGCACAGAAAAATCCAGATGCAGGAATCTGTGCACACGGAAAATTTCACATTCTTCCACTACATAAATCATGATCAGCGTGAAAAGTAATGCACGTGGACGCGCCTTCTGTCCCGCCCCAACTCCTCCCAGAATTACGCCTCTTTGAATATGCAAATCAATATAAATAGCCTTCTGTGAAAAGACAATGGGAAAAGCACAGGGGAAAATATAAGAATTTCAGCGAATGCGAAGTGGAGGCAAAGGAAAAACGTACTATTTGTTGGTTTAAACAGTGGCATAATCAACAAAAGAAAGTTGATCGAGTGACAGAGTGTCGGAGAAACTCGAACGATCCAAGTTCACAAAGTCGCACAGTGCCCGAAATAAAAAAGAAATCACATATCAAAGTCGCCGTGAAAAGGCGAGTCGTAGCCCACAGTCTGAGTGTCATATGAAAGCTTATTAGGATACAGACAAAACAAATAGGCACACAGTGGGAAAAAAGCACGAAATGTCAACTTTAATCTCGAAATTTCCACTTTAATCATGTAGTTTATTTTGCCATTAAAGTAGAACATCATAAACTTCATCTTAAAATCGTTTATTTTACTAGTTTCTCAAGTAGCACGTTAAATGCTTTGTTCTGTATTTGATCTTCTATGTGCTCTATGTGTGTGAATCACTACGTGCTTCCGTTCTTTCTCTTTCTCCGACAGGACACAGAATCCATTACATTCGAGATATTACAGCTCTCTGAATAATTAAAATACTGAGATATATACGTGATATCTTTTTCATGATGATAGCAATGAAAGCATGTTATTAAACATGGGAACACGGTGGCGCAGTGATTGTTCATATAACATGCAAGAGGCTTGCTGCGCCATGTGCGACCTTCGATGAAATAATTTATTACAGAAGTACTGTCTCTTTCAAACGTACTTTTCTTTCTCCAAATACCCAATCGCCACACAATCATGTCTGTAATAGACGTTAAGCCATCTGTAAGCTTAGAACGCCGATTCTTCAAAACTTTTAAGGAACATTGAAATATCTTTGTAGTACATGTTTAATTATTCTATCTGTCTATCCTTCCAGTGTCGCGTCAGCACCAGCAATAATACAGCGCAAGGCAGGAGCTATCCGTGAACCAGCTATACGCTGCGGCACCGTGTCCTCACATGTTTAATTATTAACGATGCAGATTATTTAAATGAAGTTAAAGTTTTATCTGTATACTATAAGCAACATATTTTGCTGCATTTCATCTTAAAAATGATATTGTCATCATACGCGCTTTATAAAGTAGCGCAGGTTGTGCAATATTATAACTCTAGTGTAAGTTTACAGTGAGGTAATTGTACTTATAAGTACAAACAGTTCTACAAGGAGCACTTGATGGACTGATTGAGTGCGTTTATAGTTCTTGGGATGAAGCTGTTTCTGAAACGCGAGGTCCGTACAGGAAAGGCTTTGACGCTTTTTGCCGTGGTTGAGGTAGTGTGTACTTGAAACTGTATACCGATAATTCTCTTTCCAATCATCTGCTGCTGTGATTCACACTCAGATACAGTGATATAAATACTCCGAGTGGTGCAGTGAGAGTAATATGGAAAAAGATGATCCGCAGTGGCAACCCTTAACGGGAGCAGCAAAAAGAAGAACAAGATGCAGTGAGCGTAACAACGCTGAAGCAGTTATGGTATTTGGAATACTATGGCTATTCCCTGGACCATTATATTGCTACAGGTTAATTACAATCAGATGCATTACACTAATAAACAATATGCAGTTAATTTCAGTGTATTTATAAAGCCGCGTCAGGAATGTGGAGCTAAGAAAGAAAGGGTGATCACACAGGAACAGTAGCACTGCTTTGACGCTGGGTGCCGCCAGTCTGCAAAATCGAGCAGAGAAATTGCGTACGCCAAGGTATGAGTTACTGTGGAAATGTGCGTGGCTTTACGCCAAGTTTAGGTTTTATACATCGCGATTTGAGCGTGGAAACATTCGTACGCAACATTTCTGTGCGTACGCACCGTTTATACATAAGGCCCCAGCTGATTAACCAACTTGAGATCGAGTTTTGTAGGTTACCTCTGATGCTTAGAGCTTCTAGTTTCAGAGTAAATCTTTGGTGTGAGACTTTATCAAAGGTTTTTTGAAAGTCTAAATAAATTATGTTGTATGCTTTGATCTTGTCAAATATTTGGTTTCCTACTTTAAAAAAACAAAAAAACTGGTTTCTTCCTCTCGTAAACCTCTCATAAAGTATATCATTGGGACTTCACTGATGACCTCACTCTTGTGGAGCATTCTCCACTTTTCTGCAGGGCCATCTTAATGCATGGGCATGCTAGGCATGGGTATGCCTGGGTGCCAAACGAGCTTAGCAGCCTCACACTAATCTATGTATGTTGGGACTTGCTGAGTGGTTGTGTAGGTAGGGACCCTAGTGCACTGCTGTGCCCAGGGGCCTGTAATGTTGTTAAGATGGCCCTGCTTTTCTGCACTCTTTGTCTCCAGCTGATTAACCAACTTGAGATCCAGTTTTGTAGGTTACCTCTGATACTTAGAGCTCCTAGTTTCAGAGTAAATCTTTGGTATGAGACTTTATCAAAGGTTTTTTGAAACTCTAAATAAATTATGTTGTATGTTTGGTTTTTGTCAACTATTTCAGATTCCTGCTTAAAAAAATAAAATAAATCAGGTTTCTTCCTCTCATAAACCTCTCATTAAGTATATCATTGCCATAGCAGCCCATTTTTGTACTGACTGGTATTTGCTTCAGAATCCCAGTGTCTGCATTTTACCCTCCAGCTGAAAAATGGCTGTGCCAAATCTCACTTCCTGTGAAACTTCTGAAGCAGTCTTTTAAGCAATGCTATTATTTAGAAATATGATAAAGCACCATTTAAATTCATATGTTAAATATCCTATAGATTGAAAAAAAACCTTTAAACTGCATTAATGTTTGTTTTTCAGGTGTATTGGACCAGTTTAACAGATCACGCTTATAGGCCATTACTGCAGTTAAGGAAACTCAATTGTGCACTATTGGTAGTCAAGCTGTAGTAAATGCTACTCATATTATGTTATACATGTTAAAAAGTAATACCATTTGCTTTTTTGTAACATAACCTTTTCAAACTCTATTTCAGAGTTGTGGGGCTCTGGAGATTATCTGACAACACAAGACACAAGGCAGGGCATAAGTCCATCAGAGGTCCCACTCATGCACACCCACACTTTGGCCTTTTTGGACACACCAATCAACCCAACTTTGAGGATGAGATAAAAAGGACCTTCAAATGGAGACTGGACACACACACACACACACACACACACACACACAAACACAGTGTTGTTTTATTTTGTATTAGATCATGTTGGCCTATTTGGCTTTATGCTAGATTTGGTGGTGACGGTGAGAGTACCTCCTTCTGCTACAGAATATAATCTTACCTGATTTTGCAAATTTTGATAATATGCAGGCTGTAATCACTGATCCAGGGCAAGACTTTTTGTCTTTTCTTATCCCAACTAAATTCATTGTAGATTTTTAAAAACACAGGGCACAATCACAAACTCAAACACACTCAGAGAATCCAAAATCAGTAAAGATAATAGATGCAGTTTTTGCTGAGAGATACATTTATTTTTGACAAATGAAATTCAGATCAGTTTAAGATTTAAGATTGTCTGCTATGAAACATAATGTCTAAGTACAATGTTCTTATTTATACTCTTAACATTTTATGTCTGATTGAAGGAAGTCAACCATTAGTAGGGATGGAGAAGGGTCCACAGAATACTTTATTAAGCATTTAAACAGATTATTTGTTGCATTGCATTTTGCTTTAAAGGATAAGTTTGGTATTTTTCAAGTCCAGGTTATTTCTTCAAAAACATAATATATATGTATTTGTGACACACAATTGTGTTCTAAAGTGAAATACTTCTTATAAATTAAAAAAATATCTTATATACACTGGTGCTTTACAATGGAGGGTATGGGGCACAGAGGAAAAATTTAAAAACTTGCCAAATGTGTTAACTTTTCATGCCGGGACAGTTGTCAAGTATTGAACGGTACCTTCCATGTTTCCGATGCATGTTTGTGATAATAAAAGAGATCTGGAAATCATAATTTTATGGCATGTTCCATGTACTGTTTTTCTAGTGGTATGGATACATTTTCTATTCACTTGTAAGAGTTCACACATAAACAAAAGTAAACAGTAGTAAATCAAATCAAAACCAACCACATGGCACAAAATGTTTACTGTGGTTTGGTCCTTTGAGAGGAGACCGTTCCCCAGGGGAGATGAAATGTTCATATGCTGAGGTATCACACATAGTTGGTCTTCTTTAAAAATGGATGAATCTCATAATATCGGTGTTTTTCCTCCGTACCCCATAGCACCCAATGTAAAGCCCTAGTGCAGGCAAGATATTTTATTTAAATGTAGAGAAAGTGCTTAACTTTAGAATACAGTTTCACATGGCAAATGCATATATGGCGTGTTTGTAAAGAAATAACTTTGACTTGAAAAATAGTGAACTATTCCTTTCATAACATTAATGCTGTAAGGCGCTTATTTAATCATTATAGTAACTAGGATATTTACAGCAAAAAAAATCCTTTAACATGTTTACCCTATTAACCCATAAAGCATTATCTTAGTTTAAATATTGCAATCATGTAAATATTAATACCCCTTCTCAACAAGCCACTAAGGTGTTCTGAGCAGACTCGGAATTTAACGGCAGTGAAAACGGACGTCATTCAGAGCCGTGTAATCTCCATTTCCTTGTGGTGACTCCACCTTTGTCTGAATGCCAGAGATGCCCTTTACACAGGTACCACTTTGATCGCCCCATTCTCCCCAGACCTGTCCATGACCTGCCAGTACAGTCCCATCAGAGCATATGAACTTGATGTCGTTAGCTGCAGTATCATCACCATTCCCCTGAGGATGCTGCACTTTCAACAGGAATGCTTTGAGAAAACCATTTCGGCACCACTGTGTGCTTGTCCATGTGCCCCACCTAAAAGGAAATTTCAAAAGTTTAGTTAACCACCTTTGATTGATAAACTGCAGGCACTAATGTATTTTTGTAATAAAAACTAAAGCATCAGTGTAAAACTTTATACATAATGACTAGTTGGAATAAAATGTTTAAATCAAATACCATAAAGCACAACCAAGATAGGAAAGGTTTAAAAAATGACTGAAGTAACTTACAGGCCACTCTCTGATTCAATAATATGTGACTCAGTAGATACTGCTGATGCCTTACAGAACAGCCGTATTCCATTCAGTGCTGTATCATCTCCAGTTCCTTGGTTGGCCTCTACCTAAGGTATCGAAGAGAAAAAATAAATATCATTAATTACTTTTTGTTATATGACAGTCAAGAATATCAGACATTCTGTATACTACTCAAGAACTCAAATAATATGTAAAGTATATCTAAAAAATGGCAGTTATGGAAACAAGATAAAGTCAGTACTACAAATTAACAGGAATATTTCCAGGTCCTTTCTCAATCTTCATATTCTGTCAATGTTTGCATTTAGTAAATACCTGTACATCCTGAAAATTCAGTGACTACTTTACCTTCAAAGCAAATCCAAAGGCAATCCATCCATTAGGACAATGTTCAGGAAACTGCCACTTGCCCCATTGGCCTCCATTTCTCACACTGATTACTGAAGAGAATCCAAAGACCTCTGTGCAACTAAACAAAAGAACACAAACTGAAGTGCACCAAATGACAAAGCCCTGCTAGTTCATGTACCCTCAAAATATACAGTTGAAAAATGACTGTGCCAAAGAGTCTCACATCCATCAGAAGCAACAGTCTTCTTATAGCCACTGTGTTATGTTTGTGATGTAGATAGTGTGGGAGTTGGGGCTGTATTGATCGTTTAAAATCTTGAAGGTTGAGTACTAAGGGTTAATTTGTAATGCTAACCATGGATTGGCCTCAACTCACATTTTATCTTGCTCAGATTTGCCTTAGTTCATATTCACCAGCTGCTTCATTCCTCTGATAGATGGGAGACTCCATGGGAGGTTAGGGTCAACCACAGAAGGAGAGATTTGAGTGTAACAAGACGGCCCTGGGAACACAACCCATCTGAGACCAGCAAGCTTGTTCTTTAGGTTGTGCCTGTGTGTGTCACAGCAATGAATCCTTACTTCAAACTAATCAATGATCAATGTGTCTAATTTATTTTTCACATACTTCATTTCTTATAAGTCTCAAATCAAGACAACAGAAATGACTGCAGATGTGAGACAAACCTTGCTTATTTTTAATTTAGCCATATAGCTTGTTTTAAGATTATTTTATTCTTTACAAAAAATGACAACTGATAAGGGATGTTTAGTAACATACCGTATATGTCAGCTCATAAATGTAACCTGCTCAATGCGACGTGCACACAACTCCAGCAGCAGCAGCAGCACGTGCGCCTGTGTTTATCAAAGCAGCTTTAAACTAATGAATGATTAAAGTGTCTGTTTTTTTTCATATAGGTAATTTCTTACAATATATATATTTCCTTCTCCACAATAGTTTACAGCAGTGTGTTTGTTTGCTGTAAACTGTTCATGGCTTGAGTAAGAGTTGTGGTAGGATTGAAGGTCACATGATTAAAATCCATTCAGAGATGCTCTTTTCCAGCATCTTATTGTAAGATATAAGGTTTAAATACAATACATTTTTTTAAAAAAACCTTCAAGGAATGTGAAATTAAATATATAATCTAAATAATAAAGGAATAATGGTAATTTTTTGAAAACCCTAAAAATAAACATGAAAAAATCCCTCTGGACCCCGGGGTACAGAGACTGAAGAGACTGTCCCCAAAACATTACGTTGAAGTGATGGTATGTTAACAGAAAAAAAGAACAAACCTGATTGCACAAAGGCAAAGGATGCTAAGCAGGACTCCATTGTGGTTTGAAAACATCTTTGCTTTGTCTGGAAATGAAATAATACAACAAGGACATTATAATACCTCAGCAATTAATTAAACAAGCAGAAGGATGTTTTCTTCTCCTCCAAGTTCTTACATCAATGGCTAGATGTCATTCCATTAATCAAGTGGATATGACTTTTTATTACAATTTGCTTCTGTATCATGAAACAAATCCGCTTAAATAAGTTTAGAGAGTAAGTAACAAATATATATCATGCCATGCATTGCTGAACCTGGAAGACAAGCAAAAAACATCTCTGCTGAGGAAACTCTCTACAATCTGTTTAGAACTGCATTAATAAAGAATGGTACATTGTCTAAGCTGGGACATATAATAAAAATACCAGTAACTGTTATTAATATGTTAGCTGATATTTCAGTTAATCAGATAAATTATTAAATAGTCTTCTTTAACTGGTTCATTCAGTTTTCCTCCCAACCTTACACTTCCTCCATTACAAATTCTTACTCCACTAAACATTTAATCTTGGCTTGCAGAAATAGGAATAGGAAAAAATGTTAAGTTGATTAAAAAGTCCAGAAAAATAAAGACAAAACTCACCTTTTGAAAGCACAGGTCTTTGTCACTCAAAGCTCACAGACGCTCTTATATTCTAGACTCCACATGTTGACATACCTACTCTGGATGTCAATCACAACTCTTTTCCGGTTCTGCCCTGCAGCAAAAACAGTTAACATGATTTTCTTAAGTAAAGCAAAATCCACCTTCATACAACAAAGTGTCTGTGTGTCTGTCTGTGTGAAGTCCGGTTGCTATGTCTGTGTCAATCCAAAAGAGGGCGCATCATAACTGAGTCAGTGATTTCAACCCGTCTTAGATGGGTAGCACTGCTAGTTTATACATAAAATGTAAGCTTTTTACATGTGTAAAATGTTGATAAAAATAAAGAAAATGAAAATGTGCAACAAGGTGCCGGAAATGTTTGGATATTTAATATTTTATTTAATTCTGTAAAAGTCTTATAGCTCAGGACCCCTTTTAAAATGCTATATTATCAGCATCCATATGTCTCTCTTGAAAGAGACAATGGTATTAGCACTAAGAAAAAAGAGGTCAGTTGTTGGCACTTCTTGAGTGGCTGAACAACCCCACTTTACAGAGACAGGCCCTTGCATAGCAACTACTGTACAAGTGAAAGACGATGGTGTTTTAAATAGAATATCTTTCTCCTTCCTTGTGGGTCTCTTGGCAGTAAGCAGAGTCCTCCTTTGGGTCTGTGTTCTCTACACTCCACTATCGACCAATGCCTTCCATAATGTTTGGATTTGTGGTATACTCGCCCAGTTGTTGAAGTCAATGTCATCCAGTTTCATGAAGAGGTGGTCTTCAAGCTGGGAGAATATTCAGCACATATTTGGAGATACAACCAGACTTCATTAGGCGTACATAGTCTAGCCATCTGGCTGAGTAAAGTGAACATGCTTGAGATGCCATCATATTAGAGGATCTCTGTGTTGCTGAACAGTCCTGCCAAGTAAAGTGTAACATGTGCTTCAGTCAGAGTAGGTGGAAGCTTCTGAACATTTTGTCCTGGCTACCATATGTGATCCAGATTTCACTGCCTTACAGGAGCGTGCATAATGCACAGGCTTTGTATATCCACATCTTGGTGTACTATATCAGATGGATATTTTTCCACACCTTCTCATTTAATCTGGCCATGACAGCTGTAGTTTTAGCAGTCTGGCTTCTTTCTTCTCTAAACGGTTACATTGAATTGGATAATTTTGACCCATCATAAGGGAAGCTGTCCACCACCTCAAGGGGGCAGCTATCAATGGAGATGTTTGTAATGGAGTTCACACCCTGGGTCATAATGTGAGTCTTTTTCAAGCTGATGGTTAGCCAGAATTCTTTACAAGCAGAGCACAGATGGTCCACAAGTTATTGTAGAACATCACATCAAAGGAGCAGCATCATCAGCAAATCACCTCACATATAAAGACCTCAACAACCTTTGTTTTAGCATGCAGGCAAGAGGGGCTGAGCAATTTCCCCTCAGCCCTGCTGTGACAGTAAATGCCAATTGTGTAGTCTTTGAACGCTTTCTGGAGCAGCATAGGAAAGAAATGGTGCTAGGTACCAGGACACAATCTTGCTTTAGCTCATTGCACACTGGAAAGGACTTAGAAGTTGCACCATTGAATCAGATGTTGCAGTGTATGTCCATCTTCATGGAGGGATATAATAATGCTAAACTGCGCAAGTTGAATGCCTTTGACAGATCTACAAATGGAACAAAAAGTGTCCTCTACCAAGAATAACCACTCATTAATACAGTATAACATATAGCCAGCTGAGAAATTTTGCAAAATGAATTAAGGATCAGGTTATTGTGCCACACAAATAATCTGTGCCAAATAAATTATAATAAATCAACACATTTACTATTTGGCAAAGAATATGACAAAGCATACAGTATGTCTCCATATATGTAAGTATTGATATATCTGAGATTTCCCGTAATGTGTCAGTCAGCCTGTTCAAGCAGGTTGCCATCTGAACTGGACATTACAACCCAAAACTGAGATACTGTATTGTTTGTGGATCCTGACCACATTAACTTTGCTTTTTTGTCTTTATCGGCCCAGAGTGTCTACTATTTCTATTACACCATTTTGTTAGATCTGTGTGTTCTTATGCAGTATATACATATACAGTGGCACCTTGGGATATGAGTGCCCCAACATACGAGTTTTTTGAGATACGAACCGTCACTAGGTTGATTTTTTGCCTTGAGTTACGAGCCAAAATTCGAAATACGAGCCATCAAAGAGCTTGTCGCTGCACATTCCGAGGAAATGACGATGGAGGAGTTGACGGAACTACAGACGTAGCAACATACGGAGGTTCTGCAGGAGATTGGTATCGCAGAGGAGGCAGAGGCGGAGGAGGTTACCTCATAAAGTGAGATAAAGGAAGTGTTTGCAATGTGGGAAAAAGTTTTGAACTTTAAAGAAAAGAAACACCGTGAAAAAGTTGCAACTGATCGTGCAGCGGCGCTATTTAATGACACTTCTCTAACTCATTTCAGAAACATTCTAAAGGGGAGGACTAAACAAAGCTCCTTGGATAGGTTTCTATTGAAATGCCTTGTGAATGAAAGTGAGGAAAGTGTGACAAAAACAGAAAAAAAACTAGTGAAGAAGAAAATTATGTTAAGCAAAAGTGAAAGAAAAAAACATTACAATACGCTAATCAGCTTCGCCAACATCTGTTTATTTCTTGAGATTCTCTTTTATGTATTAGGTTTTATTTTGTTTGTATACAATATTTGTTCATTATATATAGATTTTTCTTATGTTGAAAACATTTAACAAAAAATTGGATTGTTTGTTTGGGGGCTGGCACAAATTAATCTCATTTCAATTAATTTCAATGTGGAAAATTGATTTGAGATACAAGCATTTTGACTTATGAGCTCAGTCACAGAACGAATTAAACTCGTATCTCAAGGTACCATTGTATGGGTCTTATGTTTTGTCATATTCTTCATTATCAACAATCTTCTCCTTAATCCTTTGCAGAGTGAAATATGTTGTTCCCAACACTTCTCCTGAGGCCAGTTAATTAAAAAGATCATGTCCATGGTCAATCTGCTAGCACAGAATCCACACTCGGACTTAGGGTGCACTTGGGAAGAAAGACTCTACAAGCATACCAGGATGACATGGGCATCTCACTAAACAAAATGTGATCACTAGCCAATGAACACATTGCATATTCTTACTTTTGAAATATCAGAGGACAAATGCTTTCTTCCCACCCTATCTAGTAGATATAGCACAATGGTTTTCTGCTTTTTTCATTTTCTTTGCTCCACAGTAAATGAGTAAATGGAAGTCCAAGTGTAATAGTATGTGATCCACTTGCAAAATATATTTCACATTATTGATTCAGATAGATAGATCTTTATTTGTCCCCAGGAGGAAATTTGGCTTTTTACAGAAAAAATAAATAAATAAATACATACACACGTACATAAATAGATTAATAAATATATATTCGCAAACAATATGGTCTGAACACACACCAGAATGACTAAAAAGAAAGAAAATTAAAAAGAATGAAAACATATCACTTGACAGTCCCAGTCCCAGTGACACATTATACTATCTATCTATCTATCTACTAGCATACTGCTGTTGGTAAAAAGGAGCCACCGTAGTATTTCCCGACACACTTCTGCCAAATAATTCATTGGCTTCGTGTCCTCAATGTTAGCTTTGTTCATAATGGCACTCAGTGATGTTTTCATTCTCTCCTTTGACACCATCTCCAGGAGGTCCAGAGTCTGTCCCATAACTGAGCCTGCCCTTTTAGTTAGCTGGTTGATTAAGTGGTCCTCTCTTAAAGTGATTTTACCACCACAACATAGGATATAGCACTGACCATCACAGACTTGTAGAAGATACTAACATTAAAGGAACACAATCTAGTAGGAAAAACGACGTTGATCCCCAAAGTGATCTCCCAAGTACTACATCAACTTGCTGAATAGTGTCTGGACATAGAGGCTGTTTGGTGCAGTGAAAGTCAATAACCAGTTTCTTTGTGTTCCTGATGTTATGCTGCAGACAATTAAGTTTGCACCAAGAAACAAAGTTCACCACCTGACTCCTCTCCTCTGTCTCAGCCCCCTTATCAATTCACCCCATAGCTGCATTGTAGCCCACCCCCCTGCTTCTAGCGTATGCGGAGGTTGCAACCAGATTTACGCAGCAAGGAAGCTGCTATGCTTTTAAAATGAGCGACAGATAGAATCAGGCCAAAACCTAAGCCGTACCGTATTTTCACCCTGCCACCCGAATATTAACAACACACAGGAAAATGCCCGTGAAGATTAAACACACCAAACATATAAAATGTTCCTTGTTTGCTAGAATAACTACTTACAAACACAAAAAGTACTAAACAAACCCCACAAACAAACCCCCACATGATGATATTTACAGTCCTGAAAAAAATCCTTTCTGTAAATGATGGAAGTGATTCTGGAAGTGGAAACTATGGATAAATGATGGAACGAGGCGCAGAATTCTCCAATTCAACAAACTGCTTCCCAGAACATAGATAGTGAAATACTGTCCTACCACTGGAGTCCAGAAGAATAGTCTTCAGAGGCGCGCCTCTTCTCCAAGAACATCAAAGGACTGGATTGGGAAGAAAAAGAATCCACCACCATCCTTAAATCTGGTGGCCGAGCACCTTCTTTCTCCGCTACGAATGTCCAATAACTGAAAGGTTTAGGAGCTGCTGCGAATGATGCTGATTGGAAAACAAAAAGTACCACCACATCCTTCTCTTCCGGTTTTATTGGTACAGTAGATTCAAACCATAAAGCACAAATCCCACAAGCCCCACCGCATCTGTGCAAACCTTTTTAAAGACACCGACCCCAATTTACAAACAGAAATTAGCGCAACCAGTGTTGTTATTCACATTTACCAATCACTCAACATGACATACTTACATACAAATAAAACCCCCTATGTGGCCCCGCTACAGCATAATCATCTAAGAATTTCTATAGGTGTTACATTAGAGGTGAACAGATAAGAATACAAAACGAATGCATAAGAATAAAGAATCTCTCCACAATATATACACTGCTCAAAAAAATTAAAGGAACACTTTTTTTTTTAATTAGAGTATAGCATCAAGTCAATGAAACGTCTGGGCTATTGGTCTGGTCGGGTAAGTAGCACAGGGGACTGTTAATCAGTTTCAGCTGCTTTGGTGTTAATGAAATTATCAACAGGTGCACTAGAGGGGCAACAATGAGATGACCCCCAAAACAGAAATGGTTTAACAGGTGGAGGCCACTGACATTTTTCCCTCCTCATCTGTTTTGCACTTAGTTTTGCATTTGGCTACGGTCAGTGTCACTACTGGTAGCATGAGGCGATACCTGGAACCTACAGAGTTGGCACAGGTAGTCCAACTTCTCCAGGATGGCACATGAATACATGCCATTACCAGAAGGTTTGCTGTGTCTCCCACCTCAGTCTCAGGGGCATGGAGGAGATTCCAGGAGACAGGCAATTACTCTTGGAGAGATGGAAAGGGCCGTAGAAAGTCCTTAACCCATCGGCAGGACAGGTATCTCCTCCTTTAGAAAAGGAGGAACAGGATAACCACTGCCAGAGCCCTACAAAATGACCTCCAGCAGGCCACTGGTGTGAATATCTCTGACCAAACAGTCAGACACAGACTTCATGAGGGTGGCCTGAAGGCCCAACGTCCTCTAGTGGGCCCTGTGCTCACTGCCCGGCACCATGGAGCTCGATTGGCATTTGCCATAGAATACTGCAATTGGCACGTCCAACACTGTGCTTTTCACAGTTGGACAGCAGGTTCACACTAAGCACATGTGACAAATGTGAAAGGGTCTGGAGAAGCCGTGGAGAACATTATGCTGCCTGTAACATCGTTCAGCATGACCGCTTTGGTGATGGGTCAATGATGGTCTGGGGAGGCATTTGCAGCAACCAGAGGTTAATGTAGAAGAATAACAAGCTTGAACTCCTAAATGAAATCAGGAAATGTTTCATTTTTGTTTACATTTTACATGGTAAATATTTTTCAGTTATATTTATTTTTCACATCCTAAAAACTACACTTAATCTGTTTACTTGCAATAAAATACAAGTTTAACCGTCTGTGTTCTAGAGAATCCTATTAGCATTTATTTACTGAAATACTGTGCTACCAGTGCCTAGAGCAAATGTACAAAAATCAATTTATTTGAACACATAATAATGAGTAGGAGGTTAATTAAGCAGGAGAAATACAAAACCACAGTACAGGGGGTCCTCGGGTTACGACACAGTTCCGTTCTTACAACAGTAATGTAAACCGAATTTTGGTGTAAGTCGAAATACACCCTAGCCTAAGTCACTTAACTATCCTAACACATTTGCAAAATCATAATCTAGAACATAAAAACACAACTAAGCCACAGAAAAAGGAAAAGGACATAAATATACTATACTGTGCACTGTACTGTAGTAACAGAAAAACTGAGTTTTAAAAAAAAAATCTTTACCTTTATTCCTTCTCACGTCTCAATTTTTTTTAAGTTTTGATGGGAGTGAGCGTTGTAAACTCGAAAACGTCGTATGTCGAGACGTTGTAACTCGAGGACTCCCTGTAATTATATTACAAATACAGTGCACAAGCACCCAAGGTAATCTCTTCTCTGATCTCTAGACAACTCCAGTGCGATGCTTGATTAACACCCCTCCAAGCCCCTGGGTGATTTAATGAATATACTGTAGGTCTCCCCGCTTTTGATTTTGTCATACGTACACTGGATCATTTTATCAAGTGTTTCCCCCTCAGTGAGTTCAACATGTATGGACACTCAATTGTTTCATCAAGCCTGGTCCCCTTTGTTGAGTTCAATGCCTGGACATGCTTGGACATGAGATTGGGGTGTTCCCATGGGTGATTAAGTTCACACAGATGCTTGATTGTTTCATCGAGTGGGGGCCACTGAGTACACCTGGAATGCCCTGAAGGTAAATCTGCTCCTGCTCTAGTCTTATGTTCCTGTGTTGAACTAGCCACTCCACCTGCTTGCCAGCCTGAGTCTTTGCTACTTAATCATTTCCTAAGTCCAAGCTAAAAGTCATAGAAGAACTGTAGCCTTACCTACAGAACTCTGTCTAGTGTATGCCTTCTTGAGAAATGGTCTTTCTTAAAGGGGTCGTCCACAACAGTGGTTCTAAACAGTGACCACAGAATTCCTTCTCTGTGTTTCCTCCATGGGGTTTAGGGAAAAACTTCCAATGTCATGGGTCAAAGGGTTTGAAATATCCTGGTGGCGTTTGACATAAAAACATACATTGTAAGAAACATTCCAACTTAAAAAGTATATGTATACGCCATGCTGGATCGTCACTTTGCCATGGTTGTGGGTCCTGTGCATCTTATGGATTCTTGGAGCTAGAATGTCTGCAGCTTTCTGCTCCTGGTAGGGTTTCCTTTGGTGTACAGATCCCGACTGTTCTGCAGTTGCTGCATCAGTCCATGGTGGTGAAGTAGGAGCTGAGTCTAAAGACAAAAATCTGAGCATGTGTCACTAGACAGAAACCCTGCAGGAAACCTAGGACTTGATAGAGGGATTATTTCTCTTGGAAATAATGACAGTTTCCCAGCAAGCATGGGGTGCAAGAGAGCAACAATCCTCAAGACTGGGCACCAGTCCATCACAGGGGGAGATAAGATATATACATATATATATTGTGGTCATTGGAAGGAACTGCAATCCGGTCATCCCCATTTAATTGTGATAACAGTCCAAACAAAAGGTACACTCAATGGTGCTAAACAAACAAAAGTCACATTCCTAGCAGGGGAAACCTTTTCTAGACTGCTAAACCTGTAATAGTCACAATGGGAAGGAGCACTGTCTTAACGAGTGGCACCACCTTATGGGCACCACAGGATATGTAGTGGCAGGGACCTATGATGGTTTGTGTCCAGCTCCATGCTCCCTCTTCCATTATGGGAGTCCCTTGAACCCGACACCATCGATAACACAACAGAATGAGCTTGGCAGATGGGAACAAAACACAATAAGCAACGGGATGGTGCAGAGGGCAAGTGCTTTTATCTATACTAATTAATAAAAGGCAAAGCCCTCACTGACTCACTGACTCACTGATTGACTGACTCACTGACTCACTGACTGACTGACTGACTGACTGACTGACTGACTGACTGACTGACTCACTCATCACTAATTGTCCAACTTCCCGTGTAGGTGGAAGGCTAAAATTTGGCAGGCTGATTCCTTACAGCTTACTTACAAAAGTTAGGCAGGTTTCATTTCGAAATTCAACGCGTAATGGTCATAACTGGAACCTCATTTTTGACAATATACTGTAATGGACGGCAGCTTGATGGCCGTGGGAGGCGGAGTTGAGTGTCACGTCATCACGCCTCCCACGTAATCACGTGAAAAGACTGTGAGCTCAGTAGGGAGAAATGAAGGAAGAGCCGCAAACAGCGAAGAACAAAAAATTAATTAAACAATTGAGAAGGGAGCGAGTGAAGCATACAAGCATCTTCATAAGGGAAACAAAGCACGGTGTAAAACGTAAGTTTAAATTAAGTTTATTGAAACTCTCCCGTTGCGGATTGCAATAACATATTCGCGAGATAAAAGAACGCAGTAGGGAGAAATGAAGGAAGAGCTGCAAACAGCGAAGAACAAAAAATTCATTAAACAATTGAGAAGGGAGCGAAACAATAAGAAGCCAGCGAGTGAAGCATACAAGCATGTTCATAAGGGAAACAAAGCACGGTGTAAAACGTAAGTTTAAATTAAGTTTATAGAAACGCTCCCGCTGCGGATTGCAATAACATATTCACGAGATAAAAGTTTAATGAGAAGACACGAGGTATAAACGAACCACACGCCGTAGCGCAACGTTAGGGGCAACAGTTTCAACCATTCTATGATCTGCTTCTCGCAACTGAAAGACGGCACATGGCGGATGTTAGCCGACTTGCTGCTCGCAACGTTAGGGGCTTCAACTCTGGCGCTGACGATAGAGATTCGATTCCGGAGAGGGGATGAAGTGAGTGTGTATGCCTGATGAGCCCAGAATTAGGGAGAAACACGTGTCACATACTCTTTGCATTATTTGAAAGTAAACTATTAAAACCATTCTATGATCAGCTTCTGGGAACAGAAAGAGGGCACGTGGCGGATGTAAGGCGACTTCCTGACCAACCACAAGCGTAACCTGGCAGGTAACCACCCATACAGTCAGATTGTGATTCAGAAAACGAATGCCATGAATGTAATTACCACGATCTACATACTGTCAAATAAACGAAACACACGCCATAGCGCGACAGCTGTGAAAAGCGAGGTTCAGAAAAAAAACAGATCCTTAACAAATTGTTATTGGTATACTGTATTTTCAATCCGTTTAAAAAGGTTTTCTTTTCTTAAAAAATTAAAAGCAGTACTTCGCCGCAACGAAGCGCGAGAATTTGGCTATATATATCTGCTTCTCACAATTAAAAAGAGGGCACGTGGCGGATTTTAGACGACTTCATGACCAAACATAACTGTTACCTGCCAGGTGGGGTTACCACTTTTAATACAAAAAAATAAGGGACGCATACTGCAGCGGGTGCCACATCCCAGTGCCAACACTTTGCAGACTCTACTTAAAAGTCCCGCCCTCCTCACTGGACAGTTAAAAAGACCAATCAAACTAATGATGACGTCAAGTATTACCCAATCAAAAGTACAAAAGGAGGCATCTTCATAAAATGCGTGTGGGATGATTTGCATGAGACGCTGCTTTAAAAAAAATGATAAAAAAAATACAGGATAAATCCCGTCCCGTATTGATTCAAAACGGGACGCGCAATTTCATTCTCAAATATGGGACGATTCCGTATTTTAAAGGACGGGTGGCAACCCTACAGTGCCAGGTAACCACCCCTACAATCAGATTGTGATTCAGACTAGGAATGCAATGAATGTAATTACCCCGATCTACATACAAAGCGAAAGTCTTGCAACATTCAAAGATGATGGTTTGGGATAAGTACACCATACAACATAAAAGAGCTTATGAAGCCTTGAACCAAAAAAAGCAAGATCTCAGAGATCGTAAAAAAAAAAATAGGAGGTAATGTCGTTTTACTCGCTGTAGATTTTAGTCAAACATTACCAGTTATTCCACGAGGGAGACCAGCAGATGAACTCAACGCGTGTTTAAAATCCATGCTTCTCCCACGCTCGGTTATATGTCGCGTGTTCTCGGGTAGGTACACCAAAAAATGTATACATTTAAGCATGTAATGGGCAAACAAAAAATGAGGTATACCCGAAGGCACTGCAGTAGTACTTAATGTAACTTTACTTCTTAAATGTTAATGTTTTACTGTTTAATAATTTATACGCTTCTTATATGTTGTTCAAATTCTTTTATCGAAATACCAGTGACAGCGCAATGCACGATAACATAGAGTGAATACACCATACGCATCCGCCCACGGCCGCCCTGGTGTGCGCAGATAGGAGTTGATTCCACAATAAAATAAAATAAAGATAAAAACCCAGGATTGTTTCCTGCCTTGTGCCCTGTGTTGGCTGGGATTGGCTCCAGCAGACCCCCGTGACCCTGTGTTCGGATTCAGCGGGTTGGAAAATAGATGGATGGATGGATGGATTTTACTGTTTAATAATTTATATTTATATGAAATGTGCTTCTTATATATTACTTCATATTCTCATATGATAATGATGTAAATGTTGTTTATATTGATTTCTATGTTATTGAAACTGCATGTATGTGTGTATATGTATGTGTGTATATATATATATATATATATATATATATATATATATATATATATATATATATATATATATACTAGCAAAATACCCGCGCTTCGCAGCGGAAAAGTAGTGTGTTAAAGAGGTTATGAAAAAAAAAAGGAATCATTTTAAAAAAAACGTAACATGATTGTCAATGTAATTGTGTTGTCATTGTTATGAGTGTTGCTGTCATATATGTGTATGTGTATATGTATATATAAAAGACAGCAACACTCATAACAATGACAACACAATTTCATTCACAATCATGTTACTTTTTTTTAAAATGTTTCCTTTTTTTTTTCATAACCTCTTTAACACACTATTTCTCTGCTGCGAAGCGTGGGTATTTTGCTAGTATAGATAGATAGATAGATTGTAGCAACCGCACAATACGAATACGCGATTCCTACACTTCACCACCCGTACAGGGGGTGGACGATGTTTGAAAGCATAAGAGCACAACCATATTCGGTCCTCATCCCCTCTAGCCACGATCCCCTTCTTAACAATTTGTAGCAATAAAACACAACAGGAAATGGAACAGAAAAAATATATTAAAAGGTGCTGCTACATAAACTTAACCGGTGCTTGAGTGCTCCTAAGTGAACCCCTTCCCCAGACGCCCTCCCTGGCGCCCCGTATACTAACCCCCGGTTTGACACAGACAAAAGAAAAAGAAAAATAAATAATGAGAAAAAACTGTTCTTTGATACGTTTAGTTTCACGGAGTCCAAAGATATAGAAAGCACGAAATCCTGGAAGCAGGAAACACAACCGTCCTTTAGCGGGACGGCTTCTCTGCGGACTATCACGAAACGAAATTCAGGAATCCGACTCACCAGACGGGAGCACCCGGAGAACACCAGACCCTGGCCTCTTCTCGGGGATTCGTCCTTAAAATATTTCTTCGGGGTGGCCACCCATGAAAAGCAGACGTCCCTGGGAGAAGCAAAATCCTGAACAGTTCTAGAGCGTAGATAGTCGCTGCGATGCCTTGAAAATTGTGTCTTTGTTTCTTCCTCCTTACTTTCTCCTTACTGTCTTTTTCTTTTATCCTTGTTCCGCCATTCCCCTTAAAAAGAGAAAGTTTCCCGCCGAAAATCCTTGCCTCTCTCGGTGGTCATGGCAACCAATACACCGGCATCAGGCAGCTGGAGAGTGTACTCGGGCGGGATCCTCCCAGAACGGGACGTCACCAATGGTGCCTGAAGGGCTATTTAAAACACCCTCCCAGTCAACATTAAGAAGTGACGGACAATTCAGAAGGCTAACCAGACTGTCCATTATGTAGCCTTGCTACATAGTTTCCCCCCCCACAGGTTTCCCCAAGGGGGGACCGAAATATGGCTTAATGCTACTTACATTAACCGTATCTATTTTAGACTCAGAGTTAGTCCCTTTCTGTACCCGGTAATTATTCGGTCCAAGCTGCTTTAAAATAATAGCTGGTCCTACCCATTTGGGCGCAAGCTTAGAGGAAAATTTACGAGCAGCATCAGACAAGTAATGAGTTCGAACCCAGACCAAGTCTCCCCCCTCGTAGTGCACTTTCCGATGACGGGCATTATAATACTTGGCTTGTCTTGAAGTTGACCTCACTAACCTAGCCTGTACCTTCTTTCGTAACTCCTCTAGAGTTTCCAGCGTACGATATTGAGAAGTATCTGGCAAAGGGACGGATTCCACTAACCGATCAAGTGGGCCTTTGATTTGACGACCTAGAGTAACCAGTGCAGGAGTTTCACCCAATGCCTCGTGCTCTACTGTGTTAATGGCAAACCGTAATTCAGGAAGCCATTTGTCCCAGTCTTGATGACGATCTCCCACGTAGGATGCCACCATTGTTTTCAGGGTCCTGTTTACCCTCTCTGTTAGATTGCTCTGGGGATGGTATGCTGTTGTCAATTTACGTTTTACCCCCCAAGCTAAATATAATCTTTCCATGATTTCACTGGTGAACTGTGGCCCACGGTCCGATACAATGAACTTAGGGACCCCCCACCGAGTAAAAATCTCATTTTTTAAGAGGGTGCAGATCCGGTGAGTCTTAGCATCAGGCAGAGCAAAAAGCTCTACCCATTTGGAAAAATAGTCCACTACCACCATCAATATAGTTTTCTTGGTGGTAGAAGATGGCAGTGGTCCCATCAAGTCGACTCCCAACATCTTACCTGGCTCCGAAGGAATCATAGATTGAAGCTCCCCGGCTGGTTTACCAGGTGGAGTTTTATACTTTTGACAGACCTCACACCTTTTAACGTAGTCCCACACATCTCTGCGTACCGATGGCCAACATGCCACTTCTAGTAACCTCAGGAGGGTTTTTAACTTCCCCAGGTGTCCACCAAAAGGGCTATCGTGATAATAATGCAGGAATTCACGTATATATTTTTCTGGGAGTACCAGTTGGAGCTTGGTGCCCCCGCTCTTAGATGGCACGGATCTATATAGCACCCCTTGCAGCTCCCTGAAATGAATGCGGCCAGGTTCAGCCTTAGCAACACTCTCTTTGAGCTCCAAGCAGGCCGGACAAATCTCTTGTGCTTGTGCTATAGCCTGTAAACTTAAAGGCAGGGCACACCACTGGCTTTGTGCCATAGCCATACACACCACTCCAGTCATCTCTGGTATTCTTGACAAAGCATCGGGAACAATGTTGCTGCATCCCTTCCGGTAAAAAACTTTAAAAGTAAATGATTGAAGGCGCAATACCCACCGGGTAAGGCGTGATGACACTTTGGGTTGATTAAAAATATATGTCAAGGCATTGTGATCCATATATACTTCGAATTCCACTCCTTCTAGAAAATGACGCCATTTCTCTATTGCCCAAACCACTGCTAAACACTCTTTTTCAGAAGCTGAATAGTTGAGTTCAGGGCCTCTCAGACTCCTAGATGCATAGGCAATCACTCTCTCCATTCCATCCATATTTTGTGTGAGGACTGCCCCGAGCCCCTACATTGCTGGCATCAGTGTGTACTTGGTAAGTTAACTGTTGGTCTGGTTGAGCCAGGATGGGCGGGCATTGCAGTGCTGCCTTGAGTTGGTCCATTGCCTCCTGACACTCTGGGGTCCAGTTCCAGGAAATGTCTTTTTTCTTCAAGTGGTTGAGCGGGGCTGCTATGTCAGCCATCCGTGGGATAAACTTATGATACCAGCCCACAAGACCAAGAAACCTTTGCAAACTTTTCAGATCAGAGGGTGGAGGGTAGTTTTGAATAGCTGAGGTTTTCTTAGGATCAACCTCAACGCCCTTTCCTGATACTACATGCCCTAAAAAATGAATCTGTGGTTGTGCAAGGCGACACTTCTTCACATTTAATGTCAGTCGGGCTTGCCCCAGCCGCTGAAAGACAAGGTCCAAATCCTGGAGGTGTTGGTGAAGGTCAGGGGAGAAAACAATAATATCGTCTATATAGACAAAGCATATCTTCCCGATCAACCCACGCAAAACCTGCTCCATCAAACGCTGGAAACTTGCACCCGCATTCTTCAGGCCAAAAGGCAAGACCCGAAATTGGAACAAACCCTCCGGAGTGGAAACCGCAGTCTTATGTATGCTGCCCTCTGCCATTCGTACTTGCCAATAACCACTGCGTAGATCTAATGTACTAAAGATGGCTGCTCCGTGCAGGGATTCCAAAATTTCCTGTACCTGAGGCATGGGGTATGCATCTAAGAGGGTCTTGGCATTAAGTCCCCTGTAGTCCACACAGAATCTGTATGTACCATCTGCTTTCTTTATCAAAACTACAGGTGCCGCCCATGCTGACGATGAAGGCTCAATGATCCCTTGTTCCAACATCTTGCCGATATGTTCTTTAATAATCCCTTTTCTAAGGGGCGAGACTCGATAAGAGCGATGACGCACCGGAACCTCGTTCACCGTATGGATGTCGTGTGTAACCACCTGTGTTTCCCCCAAATTCTCCGTCCATACATTCGGCCATCGGCGTAGCAGAGGTTTGACTTCATCCAGCTGGTTCGACACAATATCCGGATCTTTGGTCTCACAGGCCTCCACCTCTGCAGCATAAAACCCCAAGTATGCCCCATGCAGTTCTTCCCGGACCTTTGTAACAAAAGGATGTTCCCCACTGCCTGGCACCAAGTATTTTCTATGATGGAAATGAATGGTCATCTTTACTGCAGTGATAGAGTCTAGGCCCAGGAGCAAAGGCAATGACAGGTGCGCATCCTCTAGGATATAGGTTTCCATCCTCCAAGCTACATTATGGAGTAAATACCTCAGCGAGACCTTACCCAGGGCCCGGTGCTCAGTCCCATCGGCCATAATAAACTTAATGGTCGAGGTAGCCAGAAGTTTTTCATTCTGTCTGGCTATTTTGTTCCACCAGCTTTTCTGCATCAATGTGAAATGGCTACCTGTGTCTACTACTGCGTCCACACACCAGCCTCGAATATGGACTGGGAGCACTAAGAGGGTAGCTAGAGTGGATACCACTGAGACACCTGCCTCAGTCTGTCCACCTTTTGATTGCTTGGCTGCCTTGGTGGTTTGGGTTTCCTTTTTACTGGCATGAACTTTCTCCCAGTAGCCCTTGTTAGATGCCCAATCACATTCGACTGCACACCCGACCTTTACCAAACCATCCACGGTGGTCACAATCCCTCTCAGTCCCCCAGCCAAACGGGGGTTACAGGCATTTAATATTCGATGCACTACTTCCTCTTCCTTCATCTCGGGTCGCCATCTCAAACATAGAGCCCTATAGTCATAGGCAAAATCTCGGATGCTTTGTGTTGGAGTTTGCACCATGAGCCGAAGTTTTTCTTCTAATTCAGTTGCATAATCTTCTGGGAGAAACGCCTCCAGGAAGTCCTTCTTAAAAGCATCCCAGGTGTGGATTGACTGTTTGCTTGCCTGCCACCAACTTTTCGCAGGACCCTTCAAAGAGGCATTAATCACCCCCAAAAGTTCATCTTCCCCCATTGGAGCAACAGACAGAAAAGCATCTGCCTGTTCAATGAAATTAATTATGTCCTCCGAGGTATACGACTCTCCCAATTTAGGAAACTCCATGCGAAGGGACGGTACGGCTGGCGGAGTATACGAATGCACCGTGCGGGCTGCCACCCGGGGAGTGGAATGCGCGTTCACTGAACCAAAGGAACGCAGATTATTTCGCACCTCGCGCCGAAGATGTTCCTTCCATAGCTGATCACGCCTCTCCAGGCATTGCACAACATCCCGCTCCAGCCCAATAATCTGCTCCTCCACATATTCTCGCAGTTTTTCCATCGAGTCATCTATATAATTTCGCAAAGCGTCTTCACGGGATAAGGTGCTGTCAGCCATGGATGAGATCCGCTCGTCCAGCGCTTCAATCCGCTCCGTAATCTCAGCAAGCAGGGGCGGAGTGCCATCGTTATCCGCCTCATCAGATCCGGGCAAATCACTTAGGTACATCGATTGAAGCAGGCTCGCTCTCTCTCGGACGGCTGAATGTGCCCTCACCGTTACGTGGCGGCTACCGGCTACCACATCCTCACACAAAGAGCCACTCGGCGGGGCGATCGCCTGCCCCGATTGCCCTAAAGACATCATGGATGATTTAAAGGATGATTTTTAAAGAATGGACTAAAAGGAACCAAAATATGACAGATGCTTATTATACTTCCTCAGAGAGGGCACCACTCTGTAGCAACCGCACAATACGAATACGCGATTCCTACACTTCACCACCCGTACAGGGGGTGGACGATGTTTGAAAGCATAAGAGCACAACCATATTCGGTCCTCATCCCCTCTAGCCACGATCCCCTTCTTAACAATTTGTAGCAATAAAACACAACAGGAAATGGAACAGAAAAAATATATTAAAAGGTGCTGCTACATAAACTTAACCGGTGCTTGAGTGCTCCTAAGTGAACCCCTTCCCCAGACGCCCTCCCTGGCGCCCCGTATACTAACCCCCGGTTTGACACAGACAAAAGAAAAAGAAAAATAAATAATGAGAAAAAACTGTTCTTTGATACGTTTAGTTTCACGGAGTCCAAAGATATAGAAAGCACGAAATCCTGGAAGCAGGAAACACAACCATCCTTTAGCGGGACGGCTTCTCTGCGGACTATCACGAAACGAAATTCAGGAATCCGACTCACCAGACGGGAGCACCCGGAGAACACCAGACCCTGGCCTCTTCTCGGGGATTCGTCCTTAAAATATTTCTTCGGGGTGGCCACCCATGAAAAGCAGACGTCCCTGGGAGAAGCAAAATCCTGAACAGTTCTAGAGCGTAGATAGTCGCTGCAATGCCTTGAAAATTGTGTCTTTGTTTCTTCCTCCTTACTTTCTCCTTACTGTCTTTTTCTTTTCTCCTTGTTCCGCCATTCCCCTTAAAAAGAGAAAGTTTCCCGCCGAAAATCCTTGCCTCTCTCGGTGGTCATGGCAACCAATACGCCGGCATCAGGCAGCTGGAGAGTGTACTCGGGCGGGATCCTCCCAGAACGGGACGTCACCAATGGTGCCTGAAGGGCTATTTAAAACACCCTCCCAGTCAACATTAAGAAGTGACGGACAATTCAGAAGGCTAACCAGACTGTCCATTATGTAGCCTTGCTACAAGATAGATAGATAGATAGATAGATAGATAGATAGATAGATAGATAGATAGATAGATAGATAGATAGATAGATAGATAGATAGATAGATAGATAGATAGATAGATAGATAGATACTGTATATATATAGGTATATGTGTATGTATGTAGATATGTATATATGTGTATATATATATATGTAGATATGTAAATATGTATATGTATATATATGTGTCTGTATGTGTGTGTGTGTATATATATATATATATATATATATATATATATATATATATATATATATATATATATATATATATATATATATATATATATATGTGTGTATATGTATGTGTATATATATGTTGATATATGTATATATATGTGGATGTGTTAATGTATATATATGTATATATGTAGATATGTATATATAAGTATATATGTTTATGTATATATATGTTTACATAACGTCTTTAACACACTACTTCTCCGCTGCGAAGCGCGGGTATTTTGCTAGTTACTATATATAGGGATATACTATATCCCTATATATAGTATACTATAGATAGGGATGGCTGGGACCCTTACCTGGCCCTCAGTGTTGAATGACCTGGGTAGATACCACGAACAGGGCATTGTCTCCCCCAGATCTCTAGAAGGCAGACCCTCTCAGCTGCAGCAGCTCCACAGATATCCACACGGCATGATGGGAATTGGAGTTCTTCAACTAGCCCATTTTGATTTCAGTGTGTGATACCAGAGGGTCCTTTGGGAACTATCGAGCCCTGCTTTGTCGGACTCCCATCTTACCTGGAAATGCTCCTAGGCTCAACCTATGGGACACAGGAAGTACTTTAGGGGATTACTTAAAAGGAGTTGCTTGCCACAACTCTAGGGTACAGAGTCAGGAAGAAGGAGACGAAACTTGCGTGGGGATCAGAGAAAGCAGTAACAATGAGAGAGAAAGCAGAAGAAAAAAAGACAAAGTTACAGATCATGCTGTGTGCTTCATAACTGTACTTGTGGTTGTGGCATGGGAAATGCTTATAAGGAAGAGTTTCCTACAATAAAAACACTTTTTTGCTGTGACTTGTGTCAGAGCCAGTCTTTGTCATGTGTTTGGGGAGCTGGAGAGCTCCCTCCCAAAACAGCCTTTTAGCTTGCACTTAGGAAATGATTAAGTAGCAAAGACTCAGGCTGGCAAGCAGGTGGAGTGGCTAGTTCAACACAGGAACATAAGACTAGAGCAGGAGCAGATTTACCTTCAGGGCATTCCAGGTGTACTCAGTGGCCCCCACTCGATGAAACAATCAAGCATCTGTGTGAACTTAATCACCCATGGGAACACCCCAATCTCATGTCCAAGCATGTCCAGGCATTGAACTCAACAAAGGGGACCAGGCTTGATGAAACAATTGAGTGTCCATACATGTTGAACTCACTGAGGGGGAAACACTTGATAAAATGATCCAGTGTACGTATGACAAAATCAAAAGCGGGGAGACCTACAGTATATTCATTAAATCACCCAGGGGCTTGGAGGGGTGTTAATCAAGCATCGCACTGGAGTTGTCTAGAGATCAGAGAAGAGATTACCTTGGGTGCTTGTGCACTGTATTTGTAATATAATTACAGGGAGTCCTCGAGTTACAACGTCTCGACATACGACGTTTTCGAGTTTACAACGCTCACTCCCATCAAAACTTAAAAAAAATTGAGACGTGAGAAGGAATAAAGGTAAAGATTTTTTTTTAAAACTCAGTTTTTCTGTTACTACAGTACAGTGTACAGTATAGTATTTTTATGTCCTTTTCCTTTTTCTGTGGCTTAGTTGTGTTTTTATGTTCTAGATTATGATTTTGCAAATGTGTTAGGATAGTTAAGTGACTTAGGCTAGGGTGTGTTTCGACTTACACCAAAATTCGGTTTACATTACTGTTGTAAGAACAGAACTGTGTCGTAACCCGAGGACCCCCTGTATTGTGGTTTTGTATTTCTCCTGCTTAATTAACCTCCTACTCATTATTATGTGTTCAAATAAATTGATTTTTGTACATTTGCTCTAGGCACTGGTAGCACAGTATTTCAGTAAATAAATGCTAATAGGATTCTCTAGAACACAGACGGTTAAACTTGTATTTTATTGCAAGTAAACAGATTAAGTGTAGTTTTAAGGATGTGAAAAATAAATATAACTGAAAAATATTTACCATGTAAAATGTAAACAAAAATGAAACATTTCCTGATTTCATTTAGGAGTTCAAGCTTGTTATTCTTCTACATTAACCTCTGGTTGCTGCAAATGCCTCCCCAGACCATCATTGACCCATCACCAAAGCGGTCATGCTGAACGATGTTACAGGCAGCATAATGTTCTCCACGGCTTCTCCAGACCGTTTCACATTTGTCACATGTGCTTAGTGTGAACCTGCTGTCCATCTGTGAAAAGCACAGGGCTCCAGTGTTGGACGTGCCAATTGCAGTATTCTATGGCAAACGCCAATCGAGTTCCATGGTGCCGGGCAGTGAGCACAGGGCCCACTAGAGGACGTTGGGCCTTCAGGCCACCCTCATGAAGTCTGTGTCTGACTGTTTGGTCAGAGACATTCACACCAGTGGCCTGCTGGAGGTCATTTTGTAGGGCTCTGGCAGTGCTTATCCTGTTCCTCCTTTTCTAAAGGAGGAGATACTTGTCCTGCCGATGGGTTAAGGACTTTCTACGGCCCTTTCCATCTCTCCAAGAGTAATTGCCTGTCTCCTGGAAACTCTCCATGCCCTTCAGACTGAGGTGGGAGACACAGCAAACCTTCTGGTAATGGCATGTATTCATGTGCCATCCTGGAAAAGTTGGACTACCTGTGCCACCTCTTTAGGTTCCAGGTATCGCCTCATGCTACCAGTAGTGACACTGACCGTAGCCAAATGCAAAACTAAGTGCAAAACAGATGAGGAGGGAAAAATGTCAGTGGCCTCCACCTGTTAAACCATTTCTGTTTTGGGGGTCGTCTCATTGTTGCCCCTCTAGTGCACCTGTTGATAATTTCATTAACACCAAAGCAGCTGAAACTGATTAACAGTCCCCTGTGCTACTTACCCGACCAGACCAATAGCCCAGACGTTTCATTGACTTGATGCTATACTCTAATTAAAAAAAAAGTGTTCCTTTAATTTTTTTGAGCAGTGTATATATTGTGGAGAGATTCTTTATTCTTATGCATTCGTTTTGTATTCTTATCTGTTCACCTCTAATGTAACACCTATAGAAATTCTTAGATGATTATGCTGTAGCGGGGCCACATAGGGGGTTTTATTTGTATGTAAGTATGTCATGTTGAGTGATTGGTAAATGTGAATAACAACACTGGTTGCGCTAATTTCTGTTTGTAAATTGGGGTCGGTGTCTTTAAACAGGTTTGCACAGATGTGGTGGGGCTTGTGGGATTTGTGCTTTATGGTTTGAATCTACTGTACCAATAAAACCGGAAGAGAAGGATGTGGTGGTACTTTTTGTTTTCCAATCAGCATCATTCGCAGCAGCTCCTAAACCTTTCAGTTATTGGACATTCGTAGCGGAGAAAGATGGTGCTCGGCCACCAGATTTAAGGATGGTGGTGGATTCTTTTTCTTCCCAATCCAGTCCTTTGATGTTCTTGGAGAAGAGGCGCGCCTCTGAAGACTATTCTTCTGGACTCCAGTGGTAGGACAGTATTTCACTATCTATGTTCTGGGAAGCAGTTTGTTGAATTGGAGAATTCTGCGCCTCGTTCCATCATTTATCCATAGTTTCCACTTCCAGAATCACTTCCATCATTTACAGAAAGGATTTTTTTCAGGACTGTAAATATCATCATGTGGGGGTTTGTTTGTGGGGTTTGTTTAGTACTTTTTGTGTTTGTAAGTAGTTATTCTAGCAAACAAGGAACATTTTATATATTTGTGTGTTTGGTGTGTTTAATCTTCATGGGCATTTCCCTGTGTGTTGTTAATATTCGGGTGGCAGGGTGAAAATACGGTACGGCTTAGGTTTTGGCCTGATTCTATCTGTCGCTCATTTTAAAAGCATAGCAGCTTCCTTGCTGCGTAAATCTGGTTGCAACCTCCGCATACGCTAGAAGCAGGGGGGTGGGCTACAATGCAGTTATGGGGTGAATTGATAAGGGGGATGAGACAGAGGAGAGGAGTCAGGTGGAGAACTTTGTTTCTTGGTGCAAACTTAATTGTCTGCAGCATAACATCAGGAACACAAAGAAACTGGTTATTGACTTTCACTGCACCAAACAGCCTCTATGTCCAGACACTATTCAGCAAGTTGATGTAGTACTTGGGAGATCACTTTGGGGATCAACGTCGTTTTTCCTACTAGATTGTGTTCCTTTAATGTTAGTATCTTCTACAACTCTGTGATGACCAGTGCTATATCCTATGTTGTGGTGGTAAAATCACTTTAAGAGAGGACCACTTAATCAACCAGCTAACTAAAAGGGCAGGCTCAGTTATGGGACAGAACCTGGACCTCCTGGAGATGGTGTCAAAGGAGAGAATGAAAACATCACTGAGTGCCATTATGAACAAAGCTAACATTGAGGACACGAAGCCAATGAATTATTTGGCAGAAGTGTGTCGGGAAATACTACGGTGGCTCCTTTTTACCAACAGCAGTATGCTAGTAGATAGATATATAGATAGTATAGTGTGTCACTGGGACTGTCAAGTGATATATTTTCATTCTTTTTAATTTTCTTTCTTTTTAGTCATTCTGGTGTGTGTTCAGACCATATTGTTTGCGAATATATATTTATTAATCTATTTATGTACGTGTGTATGTATGTATTTATTTATTTTTTCTGTAAAAAGCCAAATTTCCTCCTGGGGACAAATAAAGATCTATCTATCTGAATCAATAATGTGAAATATATTTTGCAAGTGGATCACATACTATTACACTTGGACTTCCATTTACTCATTTACTGTGGAGCAAAGAAAATGAACAAAGCAGAAAACCATTGTGCTATATCTACTAGATAGGGTGGGAAGAAAGCATTTGTCCTCTGATATTTCAAAAGTAAGAATAGGCAATGTGTTCATTGGCTAGTGATCACATTTTGTTTAGTGAGATGCCCATGTCATCCTGGTATGCTTGTAGAGTCTTTCTTCCCAAGTGCACCCTAAGTCCGAGTGTGGATTCTGTGCTAGCAGATTGACCATGGACATGATCTTTTTAATTAACTGGCCTCAGGAGAAATGTTGGGAACAACATATTTCACTCTGCAAAGGATTAAGGAGAAGATTGTTGATAATGAAGAATATGACAAAACATAAGACCCATACAATGGTACCTTGAGATACGAGTTTAATTCGTTCTGTGACTGAGCTCATAAGTCAAAATGCTTGTATCTCAAATCAATTTTCCCCATTGAAATTAATTGAAATGAGATTAATTTGTGCCAGCCCCCAAACAAACAATCCAATTTTTTGTTAAATGTTTTCAACATAAGAAAAATCCATATATAATGAACAAATATTGTATACAAACAAAATAAAACCTAATGCATAAAAGAGAATCTCAAGAAATAAACAGATGTTGGCGAAGCTGATTAGCGTATTGTAATGTTTTTTCTTTCACTTTTGCTTAACATAATTTTCTTCTTCACTAGTTTTTTTTCTGTTTTTGTCACACTTTCCTCACTTTCATTCACAAGGCATTTCAATAGAAACCTATCCAAGGAGCTTTGTTAAGTCCTCGCCTTTAGAATGTTTCTGAAATGAGTTAGACAAGTGTCATTAAATAGCGCCGCTGCACGATCAGTTGCAACTTTTTAGGGTGTTTCTTTTCTTTAAAGTTCAAAACTTAATCCCACATTGCAAACACTTCCTTTATCTCACTTTATGAGGTAACCTCCTCCGCCTCTGCCTCCTCTGCGATACCAATCTCCTGCAGAACCTCCGTATGTTGCTACGTCTGTAGTTCCGTCAACTCCTCCATCGTCATTTCCTCGGAATGTGCGGCAACAAGCTCTTTGATGGCTCGTATTTCGAATTTTGGCTCATAACTCAAGGCAAAAAATCAACCTAGTGACGGTTCGTATCTCAAAAAACTCGTATGTTGGGGCACTCATATCTCAAGGTACCACTGTATATGTATATACTGCATAAGAACACACAGATCTAACAAAATGGTGTAATAGAAATAGTAGACACTCTGGGCCGATAAAGACAAAAAAGCAAAGTTAATGTGGTCAGGATCCACAAACAATACAGTATCTCAGTTTTGGGTTGTAATGTCCAGTTCAGATGGCAACCTGCTTGAACAGGCTGACTGACACATTACGGGAAATCTCAGATATATCAATACTTACATATATGGAGACATACTGTATGCTTTGTCATATTCTTTGCCAAATAGTAAATGTGTTGATTTATTATAATTTATTTGGCACAGATTATTTGTGTGGCACAATAACCTGATCCTTAATTCATTTTGCAAAATTTCTCAGCTGGCTATATGTTATACTGTATTAATGAGTGGTTATTCTTGGTAGAGGACACTTTTTGTTCCATTTGTAGATCTGTCAAAGGCATTCAACTTGCGCAGTTTAGCATTATTATATCCCTCCATGAGGATGGACATACACTGCAACATCTGATTCAATGGTGCAACTTCTAAGTCCTTTCCAGTGTGCAATGAGCTAAAGCAAGATTGTGTCCTGGTACCTAGCACCATTTCTTTCCTATGCTCCTCCAGAAAGCTTTCAAAGACTACACAATTGGCATTTACTGTCACAAAAGGGCTGAGGGGAAATTACTCAGCCCCTTTTGCCTGCATGCTAAAACAAAGGTTGTTGAGGTCTTTATATGTGAGGTGATTTGCTGATGATGCTGCTCCTTTGATGTGATGTTCTACAATAACTTGTGGACCATCTGTGCTCTGCTTGTAAAGAATTCTGGCTAACTATCAGCTTGAAAAAGACTCACATTATGACCCAGGGTGTGAACTCCATTACAAACATCTCCATTGATAGCTGCCCCCTTGAGGTGGTGGACAGCTTCCCTTATGATGGGTCAAAATTATCCAATTCAATGTAACCGTTTAGAGAAGAAAGAAGCCAGACTGCTAAAACTACAGCTGTCATGGCCAGATTAAATGAGAAGGTGTGGAAAAATATCCATCTGATATAGTACACCAAGATGTGGATATACAAAGCCTGTGCATTATGCACACTCCTGTAAGGCAGTGAAATCTGGATAACATATGGTAGCCAGGACAAAATGTTCAGAAGCTTTCACCTACTCTGACTGAAGCACATGTTACACTTTACTTGGCAGGACTGTTCAGCAACACAGAGATCCTCTAATATGATGGCATCTCAAGCATGTTCACTTTACTCAGCCAGATGGCTAGACTATGTACGCCTAATGAAGTCTGGTTGTATCTCCAAATATGTGCTGAATATTCTCCCAGCTTGAAGACCACCTCTTCATGAAACCGGATGACATTGACTTCAACAACTGGGCGAGTATACCACAAATCCAAACATTATGGAAGGCATTGGTTGATAGTGGAGTGTAGAGAACACAGACCCAAAGGAGGACTCTGCTTACTGCCAAGAGACCCACAAGGAAGGAGAAAGATATTCTATTTAAAACACCATCGTCTTTCACTTGTACAGTAGTTGCTATGCAAGGGCTTGTCTCTGTAAAGTGGGGTTGTTCAGCCACTCAAGAAGTGCCAACAACTGACCTCTTTTTTCTTAGTGCTAATACCATTGTCTCTTTCAAGAGAGACATATGGATGCTGATAATATAGCATTTTAAAAGGGGTCCTGAGCTATAAGACTTTTACAGAATTAAATAAAATATTAAATATCCAAACATTTCTGGCACCTTGTTGCACATTTTCATTTTCTTTATTTTTATTAACATCTTACCCATGTAAAAAGCTTACATTTTATGTATAAACTAGCAGTGCTACCCATCTAAGACGGGTTGAAATCACTGCCTCCGTTATGATGCGCCCTCTTTTTGATTGACACCGACATAGCAACCGGACTTCACACAGACAGACACACAGACACTTTGTTGTATGAAGGTGGATTTTGCTTTACTTAAGAAAATCATGTTAACTGTTTTTGCTGCAGGGCAGAACCGGAAAAGAGTTGTGATTGACATCCAGAGTAGGTATGTCAACATGTGGAGTCCAGAATATAAGAGCGTCTGTGAGCTTTGAGTGACAAAGACCTGTGCTTTCACAAGATGAGTTTTGTCTTTATTTTTCTGGACTTTTTAATCAACTTAACATTTTTTCCTATTCCTATTTCTGCAAGCCAAGATTAAATGTTTAGTGGAGTAAGAATTTGTAATGGAGGAAGTGTAAGGTTGGGAGGAATACTGAATGAACCAGTTAAAGAAGACTATTTAATAATTTATCTGATTAACTGAAATATCAGCTAATATATTAATAACATTTACTGGTATTTTTATTATATGTCCCAGCTTAGACAATGTACCATTCTTTATTAATGCAGTTCTAAACAGATTGTAGAGAGTTTCCTCAGCAGAGATGTTTTTTGCTTGTCTTCCAGGTTCAGCAATGCATGGCATGATATATATTTGTTACTTACTCTCTAAACTTATTTAAGCGGATTTGTTTCATGATACAGAAGCAAATTGTAATAAAAAGTCATATCCACTTGATTAATGGAATGACATCAAGCCATTGAGGTAAGAACTTGGAGGAGAAAAAAACATCCTTCTGCTTGTTTAATTAATTGCTGAGGTATTATGATGTCCTTGTTGTATTATTTCATTTCCAGACAAAGCAAAGATGTTTTCAAACCACAATGGAGTCCTGCTTAGCATCCTTTGCCTTTGTGCAATCAGGTTTGTTCTTTTTTTCTGTTCACATACCATCACTTCAACGTAATGTTTTGGGGACAGTCTCTTCAGTCTCTGTACCCCGGGGTCCAGAGGGATTTTTTCATGTTTATTTTTAGGGTTTTCAAAAAATTACCATTATTCCTTTATTATTTAGATTATATATTTAATTTCACATTCCTTGAAGGTTTTTTAAAAAAAATGTATTGTATTTAAACATTATATCTTACAATAAGATGCTGGAAAAGAGCATCTCCGAATGGATTTTAATCATGTGACCTTCAATCTTACCACAACTCTTACTCAAGCCATAAACAGTTTACAGGAAACAAACACACTGCTATAAACTATTGTGGAGAAGGAAATATATATAGTGTAAGAAATTATCTATATGAAAAAAATCAGACACTTTAATCATTCATTAGTTTAAAGCTGCTTTGATAAACACAGGCGCACGTGCTGCTGCTGCTGCTGGAGGTGTGTGCACGTCGCATTGAGCAGGTTACATTTATGAGCTGACATATACGGTATGTTACTAAACATCCCTTATCAGTTGTCATTTTTTGGAAAAAATAAAATAATCTTAAAACAAGCTGTATGGCTAAATTAAAAATAAGCAAGGTTGTCTCACATCTGCAGTCATTTCTGTTGTCTTGATTTGAGACTTATAAGAAATGAAGTATGTGAAAAATAAATTAGACACATTGATCATTGATTAGTTTGAAGTAAGGATTCATTGCTGTGACACACACAGGCACAACCTAAAGAACAAGCTTGCTGGTCTCAGATGGGTTGTGTTCCCAGGGCCGTCTTGTTACACTCAAATCTCTCCTTCTGTGGTTGACCCTAACCTCCCATGCAGTCTCCCATCTATCAGAGGAATGAAGCAGCTGGTGAATATGAACTAAGGCAAATCTGAGCAAGATAAAATGTGAGTTGAGGCCAATCCATGGTTAGCATTACAAATTAACCCTTAGTACTCAACCTTCAAGATTTTAAACGATCAATACAGCCCCAACTCCCACACTATCTACATCACAAACATAACACAGTGGCTATAAGAAGACTGTTGCTTCTGATGGATGTGAGACTCTTTGGCACAGTCATTTTTCAACTGTATATTTTGAGGGTACATGAACTAGCAGGGCTTTGTCATTTGGTGCACTTCAGTTTGTGTTCTTTTGTTTAGTTGCACAGAGGTCTTTGGATTCTCTTCAGTAATCAGTGTGAGAAATGGAGGCCAATGGGGCGAGTGGCAGTTTCCTGAACATTGTCCTAATGGATGGATTGCCTTTGGATTTGCTTTGAAGGTAAAGTAGTCACTGAATTTTCAGGATGTACAGGTATTTACTAAATGCAAACATTGACAGAATATGAAGATTGAGAAAGGACCTGGAAATATTCCTGTTAATTTGTAGTACTGACTTTATCTTGTTTCCATAACTGCCATTTTTTAGATATACTTTACATATTATTTGAGTTCTTGAGTAGTATACAGAATGTCTGATATTCTTGACTGTCATATAACAAAAAGTAATTAATGATATTTATTTTTTCTCTTCGATACCTTAGGTAGAGGCCAACCAAGGAACTGGAGATGATACAGCACTGAATGGAATACGGCTGTTCTGTAAGGCATCAGCAGTATCTACTGAGTCACATATTATTGAATCAGAGAGTGGCCCGTAAATTACTTCAGTCATTTTTTAAACCTTTCCTATCTTGGTTGTGCTTTATGGTATTTGATTTAAACATTTTATTCCAACTAGTCATTATGTATAAAGTTTTGCACTGATGCTTTAGTTTTTATTACAAAAATACATTAGTGCCTGCAGTTTATCAATCAAAGGTGGTTAACTAAACTTTTGAAATTTCCTTTTAGGTGGGGCACATGGACAAGCACACAGTGGTGCCGAAATGGTTTTCTCAAAGCATTCCTGTTGAAAGTGCAGCATCCTCAGGGGAATGGTGATGATACTGCAGCTAACGACATCAAGTTCATATGCTCTGATGGGACTGTACTGGCAGGTCATGGACAGGTCTGGGGAGAATGGGGCGATCAAAGTGGTACCTGTGTAAAGGGCATCTCTGGCATTCAGACAAAGGTGGAGTCACCACAAGGAAATGGAGATTACACGGCTCTGAATGACGTCCGTTTTCACTGCCGTTAAATTCCGAGTCTATAAGATATTTCTTTAATTTATAAGAAGTATTTCACTTTAGAACACAATTGTGTGTCACAAATACATATATATTATGTTTTTGAAGAAATAACCTGGACTTGAAAAATACCAAACTTATCCTTTAAAGCAAAATGCAATGCAACAAATAATCTGTTTAAATGCTTAATAAAGTATTCTGTGGACCCTTCTCCATCCCTACTAATGGTTGACTTCCTTCAATCAGACATAAAATGTTAAGAGTATAAATAAGAACATTGTACTTAGACATTATGTTTCATAGCAGACAATCTTAAATCTTAAACTTATCTGAATTTCATTTGTCAAAAAGTACTAGGGTGTTGTACCGTGTTAGCCATTATGAATGTAGAGAAAAGCCAAGCAAAATGACACCTTTTATTGGCTAACTAGAAAGATTACAATATGCAAGCTTTCGAGGCAACTCAGGCCCCTTCTTCAGGCAAGATGTAATACAGAAACTGAAGTTTCCTATGTTTATATACACACTCTAGGACAAGAAACAACATTGGTAAATCTTTAAATGAGAGATTTTGTATGTAAAAAATTAATAGATTCATTCAGGCTAGGGTTAATTTAGCAAGAGAGAAAAGAACAATGTATTGTCAAGATCTCTGGATAAGATAACTGTCCAACAAGGTCTTTTGAAGTTTGTAATGAGTTTTTCAAAACAATGTGGGTCTGTAGACAGGTTGTCTGTCATTCTGAGAGATGTAAACAATCCTCATATCTGGCCATAAAACTCTTGTCTTTATTCAATCCATGTTGTAAAGTATTAAATTTTAGCATGAGTTTAACTTCCCATTCTTTTCTCTCTTGCTGTGTTTTGAAATTGCCCATAAGCACTGTGACCTTAAAGTCCTTCTCACAGTGTCCATGGCTGTTGAAGTGGGCCGCCACAGGAACATCTGTGTTGCCATGTTTAATGTGGAACCTGTGTAAGTTCATTCTCTGGCGGAGTGTTTGTCCAGTTTCTCCCACATAGAGTGCAGTGTCAGGACATTTCATGCAGAAAATTAGGTAGACTACATTAGATGATCTGCAGGAAAATGATCCCTTGATGTGATGTTCGAGTCGGCAGTGTGGTATAACTATACTGATCCTGCAGAAAAATTTGGCAATTTTTCAGCTGGAGGGTAAAATGCAGACACTGGGATTCTGAAGCAAATACCAGTCAGTACAAAAATGGGCTGCTATGGCAATGATATACTTTATGAGAGGTTTACGAGAGGAAGAAACCAGTTTTTTTGTTTTTTTTAAGTAGGAAACCAAATATTTGACAAGATCAAAGCATACAACATAATTTATTTAGACTTTCAAAAAACCTTTGATAAAGTCTCACACCAAAGATTTACTCTGAAACTAGAAGCTCTAAGCATCAGAGGTAACCTACAAAACTCGATCTCAAGTTGGTTAATCAGCTGGGGCCTCATGTATAAACGGTGCGTACGCACAGAAATGTTGCGTACGAATGTTTCCACGCTCAAATCGCGATGTATAAAACCTAAACTTGGCGTAAAGCCACGCACATTTCCACAGTAACTCATACCTTGGCGTACGCAATTTCTCTGCTCGGTTTTGCAGACTGGCGGCACCCAGCGTCAAAGCAGTGCTACTGTTCCTGTGTGATCACCCTTTCTTTCTTAGCTCCACATTCCTGACGCGGCTTTATAAATACACTGAAATTAACTGCATATTGTTTATTAGTGTAATGCATCTGATTGTAATTAACCTGTAGCAATATAATGGTCCAGGGAATAGCCATAGTATTCCAAATACCATAACTGCTTCAGCGTTGTTACGCTCACTGCATCTTGTTCTTCTTTTTGCTGCTCCTGTTAAGGGTTGCCACTGCGGATCATCTTTTTCCATATTACTCTCACTGCACCACTCGGAGTATTTATATCACTGTATCTGAGTGTGAATCACAGCAGCAGATGATCGGAAAGAGAATTATCGGTATACAGTTTCAAGTACACACTACCTCAACCACGGCAAAAAGCGTCAAAGCCTTTCCTGTACGGACCTCGCGTTTCAGAAACAGCTTTATCCCAAGAACTATAAACGCACTCAATCAGTTCATCAAGTGCTCCTTGTAGAACTGTTTGTACTTATAAGTACAATTACCTCACTGTAAACTTACACTAGAGTTATAATATTGCACAACCTGCGCTACTTTATAAAGCGCGTATGATGACAATATCATTTTTAAGATGAAATGCAGCAAAATATGTTGCTTATAGTATACAGATAAAACTTTAACTTCATTTAAATAATCTGCATCGTTAATAATTAAACATGTGAGGACACGGTGCCGCAGCGTATAGCTGGTTCACGGATAGCTCCTGCCTTGCGCTGTATTATTGCTGGTGCTGACGCGACACTGGAAGGATAGACAGATAGAATAATTAAACATGTACTACAAAGATATTTCAATGTTCCTTAAAAGTTTTGAAGAATCGGCGTTCTAAGCTTACAGATGGCTTAAAGTCTATTACAGACATGATTGTGTGGCGATTGGGTATTTGGAGAAAGAAAAGTACGTTTGAAAGAGACAGTACTTCTGTAATAAATTATTTCATCGAAGGTCGCACATGGCGCAGCAAGCCTCTTGCATGTTATATGAACAATCACTGCGCCACCGTGTTCCCATGTTTAATAACATGCTTTCATTGCTATCATCATGAAAAAGATATCACGTATATATCTCAGTATTTTAATTATTCAGAGAGCTGTAATATCTCGAATGTAATGGATTCTGTGTCCTGTCGGAGAAAGAGAAAGAACGGAAGCACGTAGTGATTCACACACATAGAGCACATAGAAGATCAAATACAGAACAAAGCATTTAACGTGCTACTTGAGAAACTAGTAAAATAAACGATTTTAAGATGAAGTTTATGATGTTCTACTTTAATGGCAAAATAAACTACATGATTAAAGTGGAAATTTCGAGATTAAAGTTGATATTTCGTGCTTTTTTCCCACTGTGTGCCTATTTGTTTTGTCTGTATCCTAATAAGCTTTCATATGACACTCAGACTGTGGGCTACGACTCGCCTTTTCACGGCGACTTTGATATGTGATTTCTTTTTTATTTCGGGCACTGTGCGACTTTGTGAACTTGGATCGTTCGAGTTTCTCCGACACTCTGTCACTCGATCAACTTTCTTTTGTTGATTATACCACTGTTTAAACCAACAAATAGTACGTTTTTCCTTTGCCTCCACTTCGCATTCGCTGAAATTCTTATATTTTCCCCTGTGCTTTTCCCATTGTCTTTTCACAGAAGGCTATTTATATTGATTTGCATATTCAAAGAGGCGTAATTCTGGGAGGAGTTGGGGCGGGACAGAAGGCGCGTCCACGTGCATTACTTTTCACGCTGATCGTGATTTATGTAGTGGAAGAATGTGAAATTTTCCGTGTGCACAGATTCCTGCATCTGGATTTTTCTGTGCGTACGCACAATCCCGCTTTTGTGCTTACGCCATGTTATAGTGTGAGTTCTACGCACGGCATTATACATGAGGCCCCTGGAGACAAAGAGTGCAGAAAATCAGGGCCATCTTAACAACATTATAGACCCCCGGGCACAGCAGTGCACTAGGGTCCCTACCTACACCACCACTCAGCAAGTCCCAACATACATAGATTAGTGTGAGGCCCCTATGCTCGTGTAGCCCCCAGGCAACTGCCTAGCATGCCCATGTGTTAAGCTGGCCCTGCAGAAAAGTGGAGAATGCTCCACAAGAGTGAGGTCATCAGTGAAGTCCCTTTTTCTGATTTAAATCAATGACACTGATTCCATGATAGTAAACTTGTGAAATTTGCAAACAATACTGTAATTTGACCAATGACAGACTCTGAAGGGGCAGCAAAATTCAATCCAAAAAGATCATCAGGACTGGGTAAACATTTAGAAAATGCAGTTTAATGTAAAAAAGTGAAAAGTGCTGCATGTGGACAAAAGGAATGAAAATTCAACATACAAGGAGGGAGACACTGTCCTACAGCAAGCAACCTCTGAAATTAATTTAGGGGTTTATGTTGACACAACATTTTTCTCATCTAAGCAATGTGCAGAAGTAATTAAAAAGGACAGTAAGATGCTAGGTTGTATTGTGAAACTGTTGAATATAAACTCAAAGGACATTATGCTCGGACTATATAATGCATTAGTAAAACCACAACTTGAGTACTGTAACAGCAGTTGTGGTCTCCACACTACAAGAAAGACATGGCAGCATTTGAATCTGGAGAGCAACCCAGGACTTAAGGACATGTTGTACTCGGAGTATTAATCCTTGTAATGGATGGCACACATGGTCTGGCATCCTGGCCTGGATTGAACAGGGATTATTACCCGGCCCAGGGGCCAGTGCAATGGAAGGACTGGGGAGATGAGCACTGGTGAATATTTTCTCCCCAATACACTAGATGGCATCATCCCTGGGTTAGGATTCCCACAAAGACACTCATAGGGCATGCTGGGACCTGTAATCCTGTAGGGCAGATCATTGGATACTGTGGGTGCTACCAGGGGGAGCGGCCGGGATTCACCAATCCTAATTTCAGTGGACTTCCGTTCACTCCAGAAGTGCCTTCAGCAGGCTGTGCTATGGCCCGGGTCATAAATAAAAGAAACCACTTGATCTTAGCCAGGTGAGTCGTAGTCAGTTGGAAGAAGAATAAAGATTGTCTGGAGGATTGGGAGAGAAAAAAAAGAAGAGGAGAAAATTTGTGTTGTGTATACCGCTGTCAAAGCATTTTAGTTAGGTATTTGATCAAATAAACCTTTTTTAATGTACCAGGACTTCTATTGTGGTGTTTGTGTCTGGGGTTTGGGGTGCTGCAACACCCTCTACTGGTCACAAACTGTTTAGTCTCAAGGAAAGGAGACTGTGTGAGGACCTAAACCTGGTCTTCAAAATCCTCAAAAGCACTGTTTAAAGTACATCCAGAAGAATTCTCTTAACTTAACTGTGGATCATGTAATTGAGGACATTAGTGTAAATTAAGGGGAAGTGCAATTAGGACAGAAGGCATGGAAGCACTGCTTTATGTAAAGTTATGTTGCCCTGAAATGTCGGGACCATGTAGAAAAAGTGTTGGGTTATGTCTACATGGTGTGACCAAAATGTAAGCAAATAGCCTTAAAGTTTGCAATGTGTATTTAAATCACATCTGAATTGTTTGATTTGCAATGTTAAACTGTAAAGTGGAGGGATAAATGAAAGAAACTTTGTCTTTTTCCAAATATTGTGGAGGGCACTGTATTTCATACTGTAGCAACTGTAATTAATGATCACATATGCTTTAATTAATAAAGCAGCACATTATTATCAGCTTCTACTCTGCTGTAATAAAAATGCCTAACATCATAAACCACAATATTCCAAGGACACAATATCCTGTTACTTTTTTCTAATAATTCATTTTTAGAAAAATTTCAAAAAGAAAAGCTGCCTTTCCAAATAAATTACTTGCCAAGCATAGTTGCAAGAACTGCTTGGCTGTTTCTGTAATGTTGACTGACATTGGGATATTTTCATAAATGATACAATACAATACAATACAATACAATACAATACAATTTATTTTTGTATAGCCCAAAATCACACAAGAAGTGCCACAATGGGCTTTAACAGGCCCTACCTCTTGACATCCCCCCAGACTTGACTCTCTAAGAAGACAAGGAAACCTCCCAAAAAATCCTTGTAGGGAAAAAATGGAAGAAACCTTGGGAACGGCAGTTCAAAAAGAGACCCCTTTCCAGGTAGGTTGGGCGTGCAGTGGGTGTCAAAGAGAAGGGGGTCAATACAATACAATACAATTCACAGAACAGAACAAATCCTCATAAAAATAAATATTTTACAAGTTCGGACCAGAATTTAACAGTAGATGATATCACATAATTTGATTTGGATTTGTTTAGATTCCTGGAAACCTCAGCCATCAGGCTGCCTCCCCCATTTGGCCATTCTACAGCTGAAACATTGCTTGGCCAGCCAATCCGATGAAAAGACCCCTCTTCCCCAAGATTCATGCGATCCTCCATCAGGGATGACTTTACCTTAGGCAGGCAAAAAAACTTGGCAGGTGGGCCGTGGCACCAAGTGCCTCATTTGAGTACTGAGAAGAGAAACAGAATAGGTGAGGGTTAGTATCCAATTCTAACTATCATGTTACTGATGCCTGCGGTGGGTTGGCACCCTGCCTGGGATTGGTTCCTGCCTTGTGCCCTGTGTTGGCTGGGATTGGCTCCAGCAGACCCCCGTGACACTGTGTTCGGATTCAGCGGGTTCGAAAATGAATGGATGAATGTTACTTGTTTTAGTGCTAATGACTAACAACAGAGATGCAGTCTGTACAGTGAATCAGCAGCTCTAGTCAGGGTGTGCTAAACTGAAGTAGTGAGTCTTCAGCCGGGATTTAAAAGCTGAGGCTGAAGGGGCATCTCTTATAGTAGCAGGCACACCACTCCACAGTTTAGGAGCCCCCTGTAACTAAGAGCTCGACCTCCCACCGTTATTTTATTAATCCTTGGAATCTTAAGCAGACCGATGCATCCTTTGGCAGTCCTCCTGGAATTTTAACAAAACAATAAGAGCTGTCTACTCAAAAATGGACGTAATCTGTGAGAAAGCAGACTACTCCATATTTACCAAGAATAAGTAAATTATTCAAACTTTGCTATTTTATAAAATCAAGACTCTTATGTTCAGTTGAACTTCAGTGATTGAATAGCAAGTTACATAAATCTTGCTCTTTAAACTACAGAAGCTGTTATATTTTTGCATTTCTATTTAGATTTGCATGCATTATCAAGCCCATTTAATGGAGTCACAGTAGATTCAAAAAGTATTCAGATCTCTTTGCTTTCTGCACACTTTACTGTGTTTTAGATTTAATTTGAATTGGATATATTTGTCATTTTTGCTCATCAATCTAAATAATGACAAACAAAACAAAGACAATTTTTGCAAAATGGCTTGTAAGTAAATTAAAATTCAAAAACTAGAATCTCTGATTCATATAAGCATTGTGACCCCTAATTCAGCACTTTGTAGAAGACCCTTTGTTTGCAATTAAAACTTCAGGTGTTCTTCGGCAAGTCTCTACGGACTTTGGACACCTGGCTTTTAGCAGTTTATTTCTTTCTTGCTGGGAGCTCCTCTCAAGCTCCTTTAGATTGCGTGGGAAGCATCTGTAAGCTGCTATCTTAAGGCCTCCCCAGAGATTTTCTATGCCCTGCGAACGTTGCATTCAAGTTCCCGTCTCACTGGGCCACATGTTTTGGGCGTACACCAAATTAACATTATTTTGGACCAAATCTTTAAATGCCTTTCAGACAGCCTTGATGTCCCAATCCCTCCTAACCCATTAACCGCTGTGTTTGGGGTACTTCCAGATGGGCTTAAAGTGGAGAAGGACAAACAAACTGTAATTGCCTTTATTTCACTGTTGGCATGTAGACTTAATTGGAAGAATCCTAACTCTCTGATTCTAAGTCAGTGGCTAAATGATGTTATATACTACTTGGAACTGGAAAAAATCAAATTCGCACTTAGATGATCTGTACAAAACTTTTTCGAAACCTGGGAGGATCTAATCAATAACATTTTAGAATAAGCATTTAAATTGAGAAAGCAGGTTCTCTCCCATCTTTTACTCCATTTATCTTTATTCATTTATTAATTTATCTATTTACAGTAAAACCGTGGATTGCGAGTAACTTAGTTTTCAAGCATTTTGCAAGACGAGCTAAATTTTTAAATAAACTTTAACTTGATAAACGTGCGAGGTCTTGCATAACGAGTAGTCCGTATTTGCTTTGTTGGCCGAGCGTCACGTGATCACAACTGAGCCGGTGGTTCTTCTCTCTCTTTCTTGCCGCGGGATTATGGTGTGGCGGGCGCCCCTTCTACATATGTTCCGGTGGAGCAGCCATAGACATCTCACTACCTCCCCCGGGATGCTTGGTGGCAGCCTCCCAGGCTGACGATGCTGCCTCAGTTTCCCGCAGGGTTTCATGGGAGATGGAGTTCTCCACAACCCTGTGGGGATCTGGGTTTGCCGCCAGGGGGTGCTGCATGGATCCCGGAGCCCATATGGACATCTCTACAGCCTCGTCCGAAAGTGATTTTGTGATTTTACACATGCCTCTGCGTCAGTCTGTGCCGGGTTGGGTGCTATATAGCACCTTTTACAGTGGGTAATCGTCTCCCATTCTCGGTCTCGGTCGGCGTGCCTCACTCATATAGTGAACATCCGTACGAGCGTATAATGTGTACTATAGCATTGTGACCATGTGTGTGTGCTGTAACATGTGAGTCCCTGTCTTGCACATCAAAACACAAGTCTCAGTACTTTAGCAAAACCAGCTTTATTCAGATAGAAACAGGAACAGCACGGTAATTTATTGTAGCAGGATCTGCCTCTCTCCTATAACACAGACACGGCAGTCAGGCAGGGTCGTGATCAGGTTAGTGGCCAAGTAATCCTGTACCCTGCAGTTTTAGTGTTTCTTGCATCACCCATCGATGGTGGGTGCTTACAGAGCTACCATGATCTTTTCGGATTCGCTTTTATGGCCAACTGCTACAGCGCTGGCAGCCTGTGGATGCTTCAGGATGTTCTTCCGTGTGTCATCCCGTTGTGGGGGAATCCCAAAATAGTTTAGAATCCTTACAGTGCGTAAAGCATTTTTTAAAATTTTGTGTCCAAATGTAGTGACTCTTCAGGCAAAAGCAACTGTCATTGGAGAGGATCCTTGTTAAAGTCACAAAAAAAGAAAAAGATTCCAGTGAGCCAACAGATAGCAGGGATTCCGTTAGTTAGAGTGAAAGTCATCCTATGCAACAACCCTCCTCCTCCTCCTCTCCTCTCTCTCGTCTTCCTCACACCAGTCACAGTTCTTTTCAAAGGTAAAGTGCAGGTTAATTTGTTTTATGTATTTTTACTTTATATTTTGTATTAATCATTTTTATATGAATATTTTTGGGTTGTCGAATGAATCATCTGAGTTTCAATTATTTCTTATGGGGAAATTCGCATTGATATACGAGTGCTTTGGATTACAAGCATTTTTCCGGAACGAATTATGCTCACAAACCGAGGCACCACTGACTGTACTTATTATTACTAGCTTAAAGTTTTACTTTGATGGCCCAGCTCTCTTTCTCAGGGGTGGGGGTTGATTTGTCTTGAACCTTTTTTTTTTATTTTGTAAAACTTGAGTTATTTCTATGGAATGTTATTTAATTTAAATAAAATCAATAAAATTAAATTAAAAAAAAGATTTTCTATGAGATTTAACTCAGGGCTTTGTGTTTGGGCCACTCAATGACAGTCAGAGACTTGTTCCAAAGCCACTCCATTGTTGTCTTGGCTGCATGCTTTGGGTCAACGTTGTGCTGCCTGAGGTTGTGTGCACTCTGGTGCTGATTTTCTTCAACAAACTCTCTGTATTTGGCTTCATTAATCCATCTCTGAGTTCTGAGCAATCTCCCTGTCCTTGCCACCGAGAAGCATCCCAATATACTGCCACCACCATGCTTTATCACAGGCATGGTACTAGGCAGGTGATGCATTGTGCCTGGTCTTTGCCAGAGAAAAGGCTTGGGGATCTTCCAAAAACTTCAATCTGACCAGAAAGTCTTTTTTCTCATTCTCTATTAGTCCTTTGAGCTGGCACATGCCTTTTACTCAAAAGTGGCTTGTATCTTGCCACTCTACCCTAAAAGCCTTTTTGATGGAGTGTTACTAAGATGGTTGTCTGTCTGACAGGTTCTCCCATCTCAGCAGGAGACTTTTGAAGCTCTGTTAAGTGACCATTTGGTTCTTACTTACCTCCCTGACCAAGGCTTTTATTACCCAATTACTTGATTTAGCTTGATGGACAACGTTAAGAAGAGTCCTGGTAGCTCCAAACTTCTTCCATTTCACAATAATGGAGGCCACTATGATCCAGGGAGTGTTAGAAATGGGTTTTATACTCTTGCCCTGATCTGTACCTCACCATTAGTTGATCATGGGGCCAAGAAGGAGTTCCTTGAACTTCATGGCTTGGGTTTTGACTTGTCATGCAGTGTGAATTATGGGGCATTACATACACAGGCATGTGTGTCTTTCTAATGATATCCAAGCAGTTCAGTTTGCCAAGGTGGACTCCATTCAACTTCCTGGCACATCTTAAAGAGAATTAAAGCAAAGAGGACGCACCTCGGCACAATTTGGAGTAAACAGCAAAGGGTCGAATACTGATATGAATGAGAGATTTTTAATTTTCACTTTTTATACATATATATATTTACATTTGATGTCTTGTTTTTATGTTTCGGCATACATTCTACTGGCACAAAGAAGTGAGCTGATAAATTTTAATCAGAAATGCATAAACCAGGACTTTCAGCCTAATCCATCAAGGATTTCCTACATACATGGTACAGGATGTCAAGTTCAAGTCCAAGTTCAAGTTTATGATGTATACATAGTAAAATGAAATTCTTATTTACATGTAGACCAAAAGATTACATTGTCCACTGTTACTGCTCATTTGGATATTAACTGTGGATCTGCACATGCCATAATGCACGATAGCTTGGGCACCGTAATGTTTGTGGGTGGGAACTTAAACAGCTTACTGACCTGCACAAGCCAACATCTTTTGGTGAATTTCAACAGATTGCACTCCCCCTGCCCAAAGAAATCTCACAATGGCACATTGTTCAACAATGGTGCAACCCCGCAGAAGAGTGTTCATGTTCATTTGATCTTGGCCTCAATTAGACTAATGGCAATCTACCCATAAGCCATTGCAATCTACCCATAAGCCATTGCAATCTACCCATAAGCCATTGCAATCATGTTGTATTGCATCAGCTTCTACCTGTTGCTTTTCCTGCATAAATTTAAAATTGCCATTACTTCCTACCTGCGGTGGGTTGGCACCCTGCCCGGGATTGGTTCCTGCCTTGTGCCCTGTGTTGGCTGGGATTGGCACCAGCAGACTCCCGTGACCCTGTGTTCGGATTCAGCGGGTTGGAAAATGGATGGATGGATGGATGGCATTACTTCCTATTTACCCTTTTGTGTGTGTGTGTGTGTGTGTAAATCTATCTATCTATCTATCTATCTATCTATCTATCTATCTATCTATCTATCTATCTATCTATCTATCTATCTATCTATCTATCTATTTTCCAACCCGCTGAATCCGAACACAGAGTCACGGGGTCTGCTGGAGCTAATCCCAGCCAACACAGGGAACCAATCCCGGGCAGTGCTCCAACCCACTGCAGGACACAGACACTCACACACCAAACACACACTAGGGCCAATTTAGAATCGCCAATCGACCTAACCTGCATGTCTTTAGACTGTGGGAGGAAACCGGAGCACCCGGAGGAAACCCACGCAGACACGGGGAGAACATGCAAACTCCACACAGGGAGGACCTGGGAAGTGAACCCGTGTCTCCTAACTGCGAGGCAGCAGCGCTACCACTGCGCCACCGTGCCACCCTCTACAGGTGCTGGTCATAAAATTAGAATATCATGACAAAGTTGATTTATTTCAGTAATTCCATTCAAAAAGTGAAACTTGTATATTAGATTAATTCATTACACACAGACTGATGTATTTCAAATGTTTATTTCTTTTAATGTTGATGATTATAACTGACAACTAATGAAAGTCCCAAATTCAGTATCTCGGAAAATTAGAATATTGTGAAAAGGTTCAATATTGAAGACACCTGGTGCCACACTCTAATCAGCTAATTAACTCAAAACACCTGCAAAAGCCTTTAAATGGTCTCTCAGTCTAGTTCTGTAGGCTACATAATCGTGGGGAAGACTGCTGACTTGACAGTTGTCCAAAAGACAACCATTGACACCTTGCACAAGGAGGGCAAGACACAAAAGGTCATTGCAAAAGAGGCTGGCTGTTCACAGAGCTCTGTGTCCAAGCACATTAATAGAGAGGCGAAGGGAAGGACAAGATGTGGTAGAAAAAATTGTACAAGCAATAGGGATAACCGCACCCTGGAGAGGATTGTGAAACAAAACCCATTCAAAAATGTGGGGTAGACTCACAAACAGTGGACTGCAGCTGGAGTCAGTGCTTCAAGAACCACCACGCACAGACGTATGCAAGACATGGGTTTCAGCTGTCGCATTCCTTGTGTCAAGCCACTCTTGAACAAGAGACAGCATCAGAAGCGTCTCGCCTTTGGACTGCTGCTGAGTGGTCCAAAGTTATGTTCTCTGGTGAAAGTAAATTTTGCATTTCCTTTGGAAATCAAGGTCCCAGAGTCTTGAGGAAGAGAGGAGAGGCACAGAATCCACGTTGTGTGAGGTCCAGTGTAAAGTTTCCACAGTCAGTGATGGTTTGGGGTGCCATGTCATCTGCTGGTGTTGGTCCATTGTGTTTTCTGAGGTCCAAGGTCAACGCAGCCATCTACCAGGAAGTTTTAGAGCACTTCATGCTTCCTGCTGCTGACGAACTTTGTGGAGATGCAGATTTCATTTTCCAACAGGACCTGGCACCTGCACACAGTGCCAAAGCTACAAGTACCCGGTTTAAGGACCATGGTATCCCTGTTCTTGATTGGCCAGCAAACTCGCCTGACCTTAACCCCATAGAAAATCTATGGGGTATTGTGAAGAGGAAGATGCAATACGCCAGACCCAAAAATTCAGAAGAGCTAAAGGCCACTATCAGAGCAACATGGGCTCTCATAACACCTGAGCAGTGCCACAGACTGATGGACTCCATGCCACGCCGCATTGCTGCAGTAATCCAGGCCAAAGGAGCCCCAACTAAATATTGAGTGCTGTACATGCTCATACTTTTCATGTTCATACCTTTCAGTTGGCCAACATTTCTAAAAATCCTTTTTTTGCATTGGTCTTAATTGATATTCTAACTTTCCGAGATACTGAATTTGGGACTTTCATTAGTTGTCAATTATAATCATCAACATTACACGAAATAAATATTTGAAATACATCAGTCTGTGTGTAATGAATGAATCTAATATACAAGTTTCACTTTTGGAATGGAATTACTGAAATAAATCAACTTTGTCATGATATTCTAATTTAATGACCAGCAGCTGTATTTATCTATCGGTGCAATATATGCCATATGTGCAAGTATACAATGCCTAAGACAAGTGTTTCATCCCACTGGAAGTTTCACATTTTATTATACAACTGAATCACAATGGAACTGACATGATTTTTTTTTGGAACTGATTAAAAGAAAAACACCCTTTAATGTAAAAATTAAAAGATATTTCTACAATGTGTGAGATCAGGATTCATTAAAGCTTCACTAAAAGAACCTAATGGAAATGTCTTCCAGCAACTGTAATAAACAAATGTACATTCTGGCTGGGGATAAACTAATTTACAGTCAGAAAGAACCAGGACTTTCAATGATCTATCAAGGATTTCCTGCATTCGTGGTATAGGATGTTAAGCTCAAGTTTATTATCATGTGTACACCGTACACAGGCTACATAGTACAATGGAATTCTTTTTTACTGTACATGTCTCCTCAGACCATTTGGTAATAATACAAAACCAAAAGAGACATACACACACACAAAAAAGTGAATAAATAGTATGAAACACACGCACACACACCCATATATATATAATAATAATATATTCAGTATATATATATATATATATATATATACTGTATATATGTATATATATATGTATATCATCATGCATGCACGTCAATGGATCAACCTCCAGTCTCTTCTGAGGTGTGTACTTCCACTCCGAGTTGAAAGGGGCTCTTACACTAAACTTATCCTCTCTTTTCCCCTCCACAGTGCTGAAAAGACACCCAGTGAGGGCAACTGACTCTGTCGCTTCTTGTCCTGTGGTATAGCAGGTCCACAGCTCCTAAAGAATGGCTAGTTTTTTTTAAATAATCCATTGGCTCTGTCAGTCTCAGTGGGCACACTTGCACAGCAGTGTGGAGATGGTGAAGTAATTGGGGCAAGTCGCACCTGCACGTGAGGGTGCAATCTTTCTCAACTATTTCATCGGCTTCCTGGGGTGTGTGACTGAGACACTGTGCCCACGGAGCCTTATAAGTATGGGGTAAAAGGGAGAGAACAGAGAAAGAAGTGAAGGGCCAGGAGAACAGCAGTGGGTGGAGAGGCAGGTCGAGCCAGCATCATGGAGAAAGGCGATTGTTAGCCCCGCGTAGGTGCAAGGGTTTTGGCGCTCTAGGGGTGGATCGTGCCCGCTGACAATTCTGGTAAGAGCAGGTACAATCGAGATGGCGTCCTTCCTAGGGATTCAAGGTATGACTGTGTGAGCATGAAGGAGGAAGGGAGGATAACCGACCCTGAGCGGTCTGGCGGATGCCAACTAATGCAGCCAAGATGGGGGTTGGGAGGAGAGGACCGCAACTGCAAGTGTCTCCACCAGCTGCATGAGTTATGGGTGAGCTGGGGAGATGAAGAAAGTGTTGTGTTGGGCTCGTCCATGTCAGAAGAAGAACAATGACCCGCCTGATGTGACACTGATTTTAGTCTTCCTTTAAATCTTTTTATCTCACAGATTTTACTGCTTTTATGGATGATATATTTATTGTACGCACTGCATTTTCTTTTGGATATACGCATTGCTTTGATTTTTATTGTTTAATAAAAGCACTTGCCCTCTGCACCATCCAGTTGCTTAGTGTGTTTTGTCCCCATCTGCAAAGCTCATTCTGTTGTGTTATCGATGGTGTCGGGTTCAAGGGACTCCCATAATGGAAGAGGGAGCATGAAGCCGGACCCAAACCATCATAGGTCCCTACCACTACATATCCTGTGGTGCCCATAAGGTGGTGCCACTCGTTAAGACAGTGCTCCTTCCCACTGTGACTATTACAGGCTTACCAGTCAAGAAACGTTTTGTCCTGCTAGGCCTGTGACATTTGTTTGTTTAGCACCATTGAGTGTATCTTTTGTTTGGACTGTTATCACAATTACATGGGGATGACTGGATTGCAGTTCCTTGCAATGACCACAATATATATCCATCCATCCATTTTCCAACCCGCTGAATCCGAACACAGGGTCACGGGGGTCTGCTGGAGCCAATCCCAGCCAACACAGGGCACAAGGCAGGAAACAATCCCGGGGAGGGTGCCAACCCACCGCAGGACACACACAAACACACCCACACACCAAGCACACACTAGGGCCAATTTAGAATCGCCAATCCACCTAACCAGCATGTCTTTGGACTGTGGGAGGAAACCGGAGCGCCCGGAGGAAACCCACGCAGACACGGGGAGAACATGCAAACTCCACGCAGGGAGGACCCGGGAATCGAACCCAGGTCCCCAGATCTCCCAACTGCGAGGCAGCAGCGCTACCCACTGCGCCACCGTGCTGCCCCCACAATATATATATAAATGTATATATCTTATCTCCCCCTATGATGGACTGGTGCCCTGTCTTGGGGATTGTCCCTGCCTTGCACCCCATGCTTGCTGGGAAACTGTCCAGCCCCCCGCAAACCTACGTAGGATTAAGCAGGCTTGGAAAATGGTAAGATACAGTATATCTTACCTCTTCTTCTCAAACAACATTTCCTGATAAGGTTCGTTATGGCAGCAGGCCAAGCAGGTTATCCCAGACTTTTCTGACATCATCTACAGATTGCAGCTCTTCCTCAGGAATTCCCAGGTGCTCCCAAGCCATCCAAGAGATATAATCCCTCTAGCAAGTCTTAGGTTTGCTGCAGGGTTTCCGTCTAGTGACACATGCTCAGATTTTTGTCTTTAAACTCAGCTCCAATTTCACCACCATGGACTGATGCAGCAACTGCAAAACAGTTGGGATCTGTACACCAAAGGAAACCCTAAAAGGAGCAGAAAGCTCCAGACATTCTAGCTCCAAGCATCCACAAGATGCACAGGACCCACAACCATGGAAAAGTGACGATCCAGGCAGAGGCGTAGCTAGGGTTTTCAGCGCCAGGGGACAACTGAAGATTTTGCGCCCCTTCCTGTTTCCCAAAATGCAATGGGGAAGGGAAATTTGGCGCCCCCAGGATGCTGCGCCCGGGGACAGATGTTCCCCCTTGCCCCCGCCTAGCTATGCCACTGGATCCAGGATGGCATATACATATACTTTTTAAGTCGTAATGTATATTTTTATGACAAATTCCACCAGGGTATTTCAAACCCTTTGACCCATGATATTGGAAGTTTTTTCCTAAACCCCATGGAGGCAACACAGAGAAGGAATTCTGCGGTCACTGTTTAGAAATTAAGGATGAGCCCTTTAAGAAAGATCATTTCTCAAGAAGGCATACACTAGACAGAGTTCTGTAGGTAAGGCTACAGTTCTTTTTTGACTTGTGCTCCAGACGCCAGAGGTAGTTCTGGGGATTATCCCAGGAGTATCAACAAATGATGGCATAAAGTAGCTTGGACTTAGGAAATGATTACGTAGCAAAGACTCAGGCTGGCAAGTAGGTGGAGTGGCTAGTTCAACACAGGAAGATAAGACTAAAGCAGGGTCAGATTTACCTTCAGGGCATTCCAGGTGCATACTCAGTGGCCCCCACTCAATAAAACAATCAATCATCTGTGCAAACTTAATCACCCATGGGAACACCCCGATCCCATGTCCAAGCATGTCCAGGCATTGAACTAAACAAAGGGGACCAGGCTTGATGAAACAATTGAGTGACCATACATGTTGAACTCACTGAGGGGGAAACACTTGATAAAATGATCCAGTGTACGTATGACAAAATCAAAAGCAGGGAGACCTCTGTTCATAAAATCACCCAGGGGCCTGTAGGGGTGTTAATCAAGCATCGCACTGGAGTTGTCTAGAGATCAGAGAAGAGATTACCTTGGGTGCATGTGCACTGTATTTGTCATATAAGTATTGTGGTTTTGTATTTCTCCTGCTTAATTAACCTCCTACCCATTATTATGTGTTCAAATAAATTGATTTTTGTACATTTGCTCTAGGCACAGGTAGCACAGTATTTAAGTAAGTAAATGCTAATAGGATTCTCTAGAACACAGATGGTTGCACTTGTATTTTATTGCAAGTAAACAGATTAAGTGCAGTTTTTAGGATGTGAAAAATAAATATAACTGAAAAATATTTACCATGTAAAATGTAAACAAAAATCAAACATTTCCTGATTTCATTTAGGAGTTCAAGCTTGTTATTCTTCTACATTAACCTCTGGTTGCTGCATATGCCTCCCCAGACCATCACTGACCCATCACCAAAGCGGTCATGCTGAACGATGTTACAGAAAGCATAATGTTCTCCATGACATCTCCAGACCCTTTCACGTCTGTCACATGTGCTCAGGGTGAACCTTCTGTCCATCTGTGAAAAGCACAGGGCACCAGTGTTGGACGTGCCAATTCTAGTATTCTATGGCAAATGCCAATCGAGCACCACGGTGCCAGGCAATGAGCACAGGGCCCACTAGAGGACTTCAGGCCTTCAGGCCACCCTCATGAAGTCTGTTTCTGACTGTTTGGTCAGAGACATTCACACCAGTGGCCTGCTGGAGGTCATTTTGTAGGGCTCTGGCAGTGCTTATCCTGTTCCTCCTTTTCTAAAGGAGGAGATACCTGTCCTGCCGATGAGTTAAGGACCTTCTCCGGCCCTGTCCATCTCTCCTAGAGTAACTGCCTGTCTCCTGGAAACTCCTCCATGCCCTTGAGACTGAGGTGGGAGACACAGCAAACCTTCTGGTAATGGCATGTATTCATGTGCCATCCTGGAGAAGTTGGACTACCTGTGCCACCTCTTTAGGTTCCAGGTATCGCCTCATGCTACCAGTAGTGACACTGACCATAGCCAAATGCAAAACTAAGGGCAAAACAGATGAGGAGAGAAAAATGTCAGTGGCCTCCACCTGTTAAACCATTTCTGTTTTGGGGGTCGTTTCATTGTTGCCCCTCTAGTGCACCTGTTGATAATTTCATTAACACCAAAGTAGCTGAAACTGATTAACAGTCCCCTGTGCTACTTACCTGACCTGACCAATAGCCCAGACGTTTCATTGACTTGATGCTATACTCCAATTAAAAAAAAAAGTGTTCCTTTAATTTTTTTGAGCTATCCATGTTCTGGGAAGCAGTTTGTTGAATAGGAGCATTCCGCACTTCTTTCCATCATTTAACCATAGTTTCCATTTCCAGAATCACTTCCATCATTTACAGTAAGGATTTTTTTCAGGACTGTAAATATCGTTGTGTGGGGGTTTGTTTGTGGGGTTTGTTTAGTACTTTTTGTGTTTGTAAGTAGTTATTCTAGCAAATAAGGAACATTTTATATATTTGTGTGTTTGGTGTGTTTAATCTTTATGGGCATTTTCCTGTGTGTTGTTAATATTCGGGTGGCAGGGTGAAAATACGGCAGGGCTAAGGTGTTGGCCTGATTCTATCTGTCGCTCATTTTAAAAGCATAGCGGCTTCCTTGCTACGTAAATCTGGTGGAAACCTCTGCATGCGCTAGAAGCAGGGGGGTGGGCTACAATGCAGTTATGGGGTGTATTGATAAGGGAGATGAGACAGAGGAGAGGAGTCAGGTGAAGAACTTTGTTTCTTGGTGCAAACGTAATTGTCTGCAGCATAACATCAGGAAAACAAAGGAACTGGTTATTGACTTTCGCTGCACCAAACAGCCTCTATGTCCAGACACTATTCAGCAAGTTGATGTACAAGTGGTCCACTCCTACAAGTACTTGGGGGATCACATCAATGTCAGGCTGGACAGGTCTATTAACACAGAGGAGCTATTAAAGAAAGGCCAGAGTAGACTTATTTTTCCTACTAGATTGTGTTCCTTTAATGTGAGTATCTTCTACAACTCTGTGATGGCCAGTGCTATATCCTATGTTGTGGTGGTAAAATCACTTTAAGAGAGGACCACTTAATCAACCAGCTAACTAAAAGGGCAGGTTCAGTTATGGGATACATTCTGGACCTCCTGGAGATGGTGTCAAAGGAGAGAATGAAAACATCACTGAGTGCCATTATGAACAAAGCTGCACATCCTCTCTCTGACACACTAACATTGAGGACTTTAAGCTAATGAATTATTTGGCAGAAGTGTGTCGGGAAATACTATGGTGGCTCCTGTATACCAACAGCAGTACGCTAGTATGGTGTGTCACTGGGACTGGGACTGTCAAGTGATATGTTTTCATTCTTTTTAATTTTCTTTCTTTTTAGTCATTCTGGTATGTGTTCAGACCATATTGTTTGCGAATATATATGTATTAATCTATTTATGTACGTGTGTATGTATGTATTTAGTTGGTTTTTTTTTTTTTTCTGTAGAAAGCCAAATTTCCTCCTGGGGACAAATAAAGATCTATCTATCTGAAACAATAATGTGAAATATATTTTGCAAGTGGACCACATGCTATTACACTTGGACTTCCATTTACTCATTTACTGTGGAGCAAACAGAATTAATAAAGCAGAAAACCATTGTGCTATATCTACTAGGTGGGGTGGGAAGAAAGCATTTGTCCTCTGAAATTTCAAAAGTAAGAATATGTAATGTGTTCATTAGCTACTGATCACATTTTGTTTAGTGAGATGCCCATGTTATTCTGGTATGCTTGTAGAGTCTTTCTTCCCCAGTGCACCCTAAGTCCGAGTATGGATTCTGTGCTAGCAGATTGATCATGGACATGATCTTTTTAATTAACTGGCCTCAGGAGAAGTGTTGGGAACAACATATTTCACTCTGCAAAGGATTAAGGAGAAGATTGTTGTTAATGAAGAATATGACAAAACATAAGACCCATATATGTATATGCTGCATAAGAACGTACAGATCTAACAAATTAGTGTAATAGAAATAGTAGACACTCTGGGCTGATAAAGACAAAAAAGCAAAGTTAATGTGGTCAGGGTCCACAAACAATATCTCAGTTTTGGGTTGTAATGTTTAGTTCAGATGGCAACCTGCTTGAACAGGCTGACTGACACTTTATGGGAAATATCAGATATGTCTATACTTACATATATGGTGACATATGGTATGCTTTGTCATATTGTTTGCCAAATAGTAAATGTGTTGATTTATTATAATTTATTTGGCACAGATTATTTGTGTGGCACAATAACCTCCTCCTTAATTCATTTTGCAAAGTTTCTCAGCTGGCTATATGTTATATTAATGAGTGGTTATTCTTGGTAGATGACACTTTTTGTTCCATTTGTAGGTCTATCAAAGGAATTCAACTCGTGCAGTTTAGCATTATTATATCCTTCCACGAGGATGGACATGCACTGCAACATCTGATTCAATGGTGCAACTTCTAAGTCTTTTCCAGTGTGCAATGAGCTAAAGCAAGGTTGTGTCCTGGTACCTAGTGCCTCTTCTTTTCTATGCTGCTCCAGTATGCTTTCAAAGACTACACAATTGGCATTTGCTGTCACAACAGGGCTGATGGGAAATTGCTCAGTCCCTCTTGCCTGCATGCTAAAACAAAGGTCGTTGAGGTCTTTATATGTGAGATGATGCTGCTGCTTTGATGTTGCACATCAAAGATGTTCTACAATAACTTGTGGACCATTTGTGCTCTGCTTGTAAAGAATTCTGGCTAACCATCAGCTTGAAAAAGACTCACATTATGGCCCAAGGTGTGAACTCCATTACAAACATCTCCATTGATAGCTACCCCCTTGAGGTGGTGAACAGCTTCCCTTATGAAGGGTCAAAACTATCCAATTTAATGTATCCATTTAGAGAAGAAAGAATACAGACTGCTAAAACTACAGCTGTCATGGCCAGATTAAATGAGAAGGTGTGGAAAAATATCCATCTGATACAGTACACCAAGATGTGGATATACAAAGTCTGTGCATTATGCACACTCCTGTAAGGTGGTGAAATCTGGATAACATATGGTAGCCCGGAAAAAAGGTTCAGCAGCTTCCACCTACTCTGACTGAAGGCACATGTTACACTTTACTTGGCAGGACCGCTCAGCAACACAGAGATCCTTTAATGTGGTGGCATCTCAAGCATGTTCACTTTACTCAGCCAGATGGCTAGACCATGTACACCTAATGAAGTCTGGTTGTATCCCCAAATATGTGCTGAATATTCTCCCAGCTTGAAGACCACATCTTCATGAAACCGGATGGCATTGACTTCAACAACTGGGGGAGTATTGCACAAATCCAAACATTATGGAAGGCCATTATTGATAGTAGAGTGTAGAGAACACAGACCCAAAGGAGGACTCTGCTTACTGCCAAGAGACCCACAAGTTTGGAGAAAGATATTCTATTTAAAACACCATCGTCTTTCACTTGTACAGTAGTTGCTATGCAAGGGCCTGTCTCTGTAAAGTGGGGTTGTTCAGCCACTCAAGAAGTCCCAACAACTGACCTCTTTTTTCTTAGTGCTAATACCACTAGCTAAGTTTCCATCCAGTTTTTTGCGACGTTTTGTTATCGACAAACAGAATATACGTAAAAAAAAAGGGCGAAATTTGCTGTCTCCAGCCTGTTTCCATCAAACTGGCTTTTTATCGATAAAATGGTGTGCGTGATGACGTCATCCCCCCACAAAACGAACTGTCGCATAACTTTTGTTGTATCGCGAAAAAAATCTGCCCTTGAGCCGTTTCCATACATAATTTTGTGTATGTCGCAAATTATCTTCCTTTTGTTTTCCACGTTACACCCCCTCCACTAAACAAAGAAACAAAGAAATGGAGAGATTATTCAGACAGTTTTTTGAAATTTGCCACCTTACTGTTATTTCAGTTTCACAAATAATTGGAATTGTACATAATATCCGAAGACGACAGCAGAATGAAGCAGTTGCTTGTCTGATAGCCCTAGAGCTCGAAGAAAGTACCCCAGTGCGACGAAACCCACGGGTATGGGAGAGACGACGGAATAAGACCTTCTGGGAGGAGGTGGTGGAGAGACACTTAACAGAAAATCTCTGGCTGCAGCATTTTATAATGACACGGCCGATGTTTGAGATGTTGTGTGGATTCATCAGTCCTGATGTTGCGCCCATCACAGGTTGCCACCGACCACCGATTCCAACCCAAAAGCGGATTGCCATCGTCCTTTACAAGCTGGCAACCTGCGCCGAGTATAGAGTAGTTGGAGAAACTTTCGGGGTTAGTAAAACTACCATCCATCAATGTGTATATGCTGTGTGCACCGCTAATAAAGAAAAATTAATGCGGCGTTATATCAGACTTCCGACTGTAGCGGAGGCCAATGAAATTGCATACCGCAATTCCTTGGTGCATCTTGTGCCACAGATTTACGGTGCGCTGGATGGCACGCATGTGCCTATTCTTCCCCCGACGGAAAGCTACCGCGATTACATTAATCGCAAAGGGTGGCCATCTATTGTTCTCCAGGCCCTTGTTGATGACAGGTGCATGATACGAGACATTTGCGTTGGCACTCCTGGAAGTGCCCATGATGCAGCTGTGTTTGCAGCATCGGATCTGTACAGGTGAGCCTACCTTTCAACATCCCTTCTCAGTGCGATAACAACTGAATTAGCCTGCTTCCCTTAAGGTCTTTAATTAAAACTGAAATTTGAATTAATACAAAATAACGACGTTTAATCAAAAAAAAAACTCTCTTCATCAGACCATGAGAACCGCTCCGCCATTCTCGTTTTGATTGCACGTGATGAAAATAATGTGACACATTTATTTGCACTAAAGCCCTTTTTTCCGACAAAAAGTGTTTCCAATGTACTTTTTGCGACATCTGAAGTATCGGTATGGAATTTATGCGCTAAAGTTAAACGAAAAAATATTATGTCGACATGTACAACATTTTATCGATAATTAGCATTTCCATCAGCTATATCGGTAAAAAAATTTGAAGCGCTATATATTTTTTCGCAAAAACTCCTTGGATGGAAACCTGGCTATTGTCTCTTTCAAGATAGACATATGGATGCTGATATAGCATTTTAAAAGGGGACCTGAGCTATAAGACTTTTACAGAATTAAATAAAATATTAAATATCCATACATTTCCGGCACCTTGTTGCACATTTTAATTTTCTTTATTTTTATCAACATTTTACCCATGTAAAAAGCTTACATTTTATGTATAAACTAGCAGTGCTACCCATCTAAGACGGGTTGAAATCACTGCCTCAGTTATGATGCGCCCTCTTTTGGATTGACACCGACATATCAACCGGACGACACACAGACAGACACACAGACACTTTGTTGTATGAAGGTGGATTTTGCTTTACTTAAGAAAATCATGTTAACTGTTTTTGCTGCAGGGCAGAACCGGAAAAGAGTTGTGATTGACATCCAGAGTAGGTATGTCAACATGTGGAGTCCAGAATATAAGAGCGTCTGTGAGCTTTGAGTGACAAAGACCTGTGCTTTCACAAGGTGAGTTTTGTCTTTATTTTACTGGTCTTTTTAATCAACTTAACATTTTTTCCTTTTCCTCTTTCTGCAAGCCAAGATTAAATGTTTAGTGGAGTAAGAATTTGTAATGGAGGAAGTGTAAGGTTGGGAGGAATACAGAATGAACCAGTTAAAGAAGACTATTTAATAATTTATCTGATTAACTGAAATATCAGCTAATATATTAATAACAGTTACTGGTATTTTTATTATATGTCCCAGCTTAGACAATGTACCATTCTTGTTAATGCAGTTCTAAACAGATTGTAGAGAGTTTCCTCAGCAGAGATGTTTTTTGCTTGTCTTCCAGGTTCAGCAATGCATGGCATGATATATATTTGTTACTTACTCTCTAAACTTATTTAAGCAGATTTTTTTCATGATACAGAAGCAAATTGTAATAAAAAGTCATATCCACTGGATTAATGGAATGACATCAAGCCATTGATGTAAGAACTTGGAGGAGAAGAAAACATCCTTCTGCTTGTTTAATTAATTGCTGAGGTATTATGATGTCCTTGTTGTATTATTTCATTTCCAGAGAAAAGCCAAGCAAAATGACACCTTTTATTGGCTAACTAGAAAGATTACAATATGCAAGCTTTCGAGGCAACTCAGGCCCCTTCTTCAGGCAAGATGTAATCTTTCTAGTTAGCCAATAAAAGGTGTCATTTTGCTTGGCTTTTCTCTACATTCATAATGGCTAACACGGTACAACACCCTAGTACTTCATTTCCAGACAAAGCAAAGATGTTTTCAAACCACAATGGAGTCCTGCTTAGCATCCTTTGCCTTTGTGCAATCAGGTTTGTTCTTCTTTTCTGTTCACATACCATCACTTCAACGTAATATTTTGGGGACAGTCACTTCAGTCTCTGTACCCCAGGGTCCAGAGGGATTTTTTTATGTTTACTTTTAGGGTTTTCAAAAAATTACCATTATTCCTTTATTATTTAGATTATGTATTTAATTTCACATTCCTTGAAAGTTTTTTAAAAAAAATTGTATTGTATTTAAACATTATATCTTACAATAAGATGCTGGAAAAGAGCATCTCTGAATGGATTTTAATCATGTGACCTTCAATCTTACCACAACTCTTACTCAAGCCATAAATAGTTTGCAGCAAACAAACACACTGCTATAAACTATTGTGTAGAAGGAAATATATATATTGTAAGAAATTACCTATATGAAAAAAATCAGACACTTTAATCATTCATTAGTTTAAAGCTGCTTTGATAAACACAGGCGCACGTGCTGCTGCTGCTGCTGGAGGTGTGTGCATGTCGCATTGAGCAGGTTACATTTATGAGCTGACATATACGGTATGTTACTAAACATCCCTTATCAGTTGTCATTTTTTGGAAAGAATAAAATAATCTTAAAACAAGCTGTATGGCTAAATTAAAAATAAGCAAGGTTTGTCTCACATCTGCAGTCATTTCTGTTGTCTTGATTTGAGACTTATAAGAAATTAAGTATGTGAAAAATAAATTAGACACATTGACACACAGAGGCACAACTTAAAGAACAAGCTTGCTGGTCTCAGATGGGTTGTGTTCCCAAGGCCTTAGATAAAATATTAGTGTCACCCGATGATCATCTTGTTACACTCAAATCTCTCCTTCTGTGGTTGACCCTAACCTCCCATGCAGTTTCCCATCTGTCAGAGGAATGAAGCAGCTGGTGAATATGAACTAAGGCAAATCTGAGCAAGATAAAATGTGAGTTGAGGCCAATTTATGGTTAGCATTACAAATTAACCCTTAGTACTCAACCTTCAAGATTTTAAACGATCAATAAAGCCCCAACTCCCACACTATCTACATCACAAACACAACACAGTGGCTATAAGAAGACTGTTGCTTCTGATGGATGTGAGACTCTTTGGCACAGTCATTTTTCAACTGTATATTTTGAGGGTACATGAACTAGCAGGGTTTTGTCATTTGGTGCACTTCAGTTTGTGTTCTTTTGTTTAGTTGCACAGAGGTCTTTGGATTGTCTTCAGTAATCCGTGTGAGAAATGGAGGCCAATGGGGCGAGTGGCAGTTTCGTGAAAATTGTCCTAATGGATGGATTGCCTATGGATTTGCTATGAAGGTAAAGTAGTCACTGAATTTTCAGGATGTACAGGTATTTACTAAATGCAAACATTGACAGAATATGAAGATTGAGAAAGGACCTGGAAATATTCCTGTTAATTTATAGTACTGACTTTATCTTGTTTCCATAACTGCCATTTTTTAGATATACTTTACATATTATTTCAGTTCTTGAGTAGTATACAGAATGTCTGATATTTTTGACTGTCGTATAACAAAAAGTAATTAATGATATTTCTTTTTTCTCTTCGATACCTTAGGTAGAGGCACCCCAAGGAAGTGGAGATGATACAGCACTGAATGGAATACGGCTGTTCTGTAAGGCATCAGAAGTATCTACTGATACATTTAGTATTGAATCGGAGAGTGGCCTGTAAGTTACTTCAGTCATTTTTTAAACCTTTCCTATCTTGGTTGTGCTTTATGGTATTTGATTTAAACATTTTATTCCAACTAGTCACTATCTATAAAGTTTTGCACTGATGCTTTAGTTTTTATTAGAAAAATACATTAGTGCCCGCAGTTTATCATTCAAAGGTGGTTAACTAAACTTTTGAAATTTCCTTGCAGGTGGGGCACATGGACAGAACCAATGTGGTGCCGAGAAGGTTTTCTCAAAGCATTCCTGTTGAAAGTGCAGCATCCTAAGATGTACGATGATGAAACTGCAGCCAACGACATCAAGTTCATATGCTCTGATAAGACATTAGCGAAGGTAATGATGGAAGGAACATGGCGCGATGAAAGTCCTGAATGTGAAAATGGCATCTCTGGTATTCAGACAAAGGTGCAGTCACCACAAGGACATGGAGATGACACGGCTCTGAATGATGTCCGTTTTTTCTGCCACAATCCCTGAGCCTGCACAGAACACCTTAGTGGCTTGTTGAGAAGGGGTATTAATATTTACATGATAGCAATATTTAAACTAATATAATGCTTTATGGGTTAATAGGGTAAACATGTTTAAGGAGTTTTTTTTGCTGTAAATATCCTAGTTACTATAATGATTAAATAAGCACCTTACAGCATTAATGTTATTAAAGGAATAGTTCACTATTTTTCAAGTCAAAGTTATTTCTTTACAAACACGCCATATATGCATTTGCCATGTGAAACTGTATTCTAAAGTTAAGCACTTTCTCTACATTTAAATAAAATATCTTGCCTGCACTAGGGCTTTACATTGGGTGCTATGGGGTACGGAGGAAAAACACCAATATTATGAGATTCATCCATTTTTAAAGAAGACCAACTATGTGTGATACCTCAGCATATGAACATTTCATCTCCCCTGGGGAACGGTCTCCTCTCAAAGGACCAAACCACAGTAAACATTTTGTGCCATGTGGTTGCTTTTGATTTGATTTACTACTGTTTACTTTTGTTTATGTGTGAACTCTTACAAGTGAATAGAAAATGTATCCATACCACTAGAAAAACAGTACATGGAACATGCCATAAAATTATGATTTCCAGATCTCTTTCATTATCACAAACAGCATCGGAAACATGGAAGGTGCTGATCAATACTTGACAACTGTCCTGGCATGAAAAATTAACACATTTGGCAAGTTTTTAAATTTTCCTCCGTGCCCCATACCCTCTATTGTAAAGCACCAGTGTATATAAGATATTTTTTTTAATTTATAAGAAGTATTTCACTTTAGAACACAATTGTGTGTCACAAATACATATACTGTATATTATGTTTTTAAAGAAAAAACCTTGACTTGAAAAATACCAAACTTATCCTTTAAAGCAAAATCCAATGCAACAAATAATCTGTTTAAATGCTTAATAAAGTATTCTGTGGACCCTTCTCCATCCCTACTAATGGTTGACTTCCTTCAATCAGACATAAAATGTTAAGAGTATAAATAAGAAGATTGTACTTAGACATTATGTTTCATAGCAGACAATCTTAAATCTTAAACTTATCTGAATTTCATTTGTCAAAAATAAATGTATCTCTCAGCAAAAACTCCATCTATTATCTTTACTGATTTTGGATTCTCTGAGTGTGTTTGAGTTTGTGATTGTGCCCTGTGTTTCTAAAAATCTATAATGAATTTAGTTGGGATAAGAAAAGACAAAAAGTCTTGTCCTGGATCAGTGATTACAGCCTGCATATTATCAAAATTTGCAAAATCAGGTAAGATTATATTCTGTAGCAGAAGGAGGTACTCTCACCGTGACCACCAAATCTAGCATAAAGCCAAATAGGCCAACACGATCTAGTATAAAATAAAACAACACTGTCCGTGTGTGTGTGTGTGTGTGTGTGTGTGTGTGTGTGTGTGTCCAGTCTCCATTTGAAGGTCCTTTTTATCTCATCCTCAAAGTTGGGTTGATTGGTGTGTCCAAAAAAGGCGAAAGTGTGGGTGTGCATGAGTGGGACCTCTGATGGACTGATGCCCTGCCTTGTGTCTTGTGTTGTTGGATGATCTCCAGAGCCCCACAACTCTGAAATAGAGTTTGAAAAGGTTATGTTACAAGAAAGCAAATGGTTTTACTTTTTAATATGTATAACATAATATGAGTAGCATTTACTACAGCTTGACTAGGAATAGTGCACAATTTAGTTTCCTCAACTACAGTAATGGCCTATAAGCGTGATCTGTTAAACTGGTCCAATACACCTGAAAAACAAACATTAATGCAGTTAAAGGTTTTTTTCAGTCCATAGGATATTTAACATATGAATTTAAATGGTGCTCTATCATGTTTCTAAATAATAGCATTGCTTAGAAGACTGCTTCAGAAGTTTCACAGGAAGTGAGATTTGGCACAGCCATTTTTCAGCTGGAGGGTAAAATGCAGACACTGGGATTCTGAAGCAAATACCAGTCAGTACAAAAATGGGCTGCTATGGCAATGATATACTTTATGAGAGGATTACAAGAGAAAGAAACCGGTTTTATTTTATTTTTTTAGCAGGAAACTGAAATAGTTGACAAAAACAAAGCATACAACATAATTTATTTAGACTTTCAAAAAACCTTTGATAAAGTCTCACACCAAAGATTTACTCTGAAACTAGGAGCTCTAAGTATCAGAGGTAACCTACAAAACTGGATTTCGAGTTGGTTAATCAGCTGGAGACAAAGAGTGCAGAAAAGCAGGGCCGTCTTAAAATGCAGTTTAATGTAAAAAAGTGAAAAGTGCTGCATGTGGACAAAAGGAATGACAATTCAACATACAAGGAGGGAGACACTGTCCTGCAGAAAGCAACCTCTGAAATTAATTTAGGGGTTTATGTTGACAGAACATTTTTCTCATCTAAGCAATGTGCAGAAGCAATTAAAAAGGACAGTAAGATGCTAGGTTTGTGAATTTCCCCTTGGGATTAATAAAGTATCTATCTATCTAGGTTGTATTGTAAAACTGTTGAATATAAATCAAAGGACATTATTCTCGGACTATATAATGCATCAGTAAAACCACAACTTGAGTACTGTAACAGCAGTTGTGGTCACCACACTACAAGAAAGACATGGCAGCATTTGAATCTGGAGAGCAACCCAGTGACTTAAGGACATGTTGTACTCGGAGTATTCATCCTTGTAATGAAAGGCACACATGGGCTGGCATCCTGGCCTGGATTGAGCAGGGATTATTACCCGGCCCAGGGGCCAGTGCAATGGAAGGACTGGGGAGATGAGCACTGGTGAATATTTTCTCCCCAATACACCAGATGGCAGCATCCCTGGGTTAGGATTCCCACAAAGACACTCACAGGGCATGCTGGGACCTGTAATCCTGTAGGGCAGCTCGTTGGATACTGTGAAGGCTACCAGGGGGAGCGGCCGGGATTCACCAATCCTAATTTCAGTGGACTTCCGTTCACTCCAGAAGTGCCTTCAGCAGGCTATGCTATGACCATAATATGGTCATAAATAACAGAAACCACTTGATCTTAGCCAGGTGAGTCGTAGTCAGGTGGAAGAAGAATAAAGATCATCTGGAGGATTGGGAGAGAAAAAAAAGAAGAGGAGAAGATTTGTGTTGTGTATACCACTGTCAAAGCCTTTTGTAAGGTATTTGATCAAATAAACCTTTTTTAATGTAGCAGGACTTCTATTGTGGTGCTTGTCTCTGGGGTTTGAGGTGCTGCAACGCCCTCCACTGGTCACAAACTGTTTAGTCTCAAGGAAAGGATACTGTGTGAGGACCTAAACCTGGACTTCAAAATCCTCAAAGGCACTGTTTAAAGTACATCCAGAAGAATTTTTTCAACTTAACTGGGGATTATGTAATTGAGGACATTAGTGTAAATTAAGGGGAAGTGCAATTAGGACAGAAGGCATTGAAGCACCGCTTTATGCAAAGAGTTGTGAGAGTCTGGAACAAACTCAGGAGACATAAAGTTGAAGCAGAAACCTTGACAAACCTTCATGAACCTTCTGGACAGATTAGCTGTTAGCTAATCAAACAAGCTTGATGGACTGAATGTTTTTTTCTTGTTTGTCAGATTTCTTACTGCATGTTGTTACTAGTGGAATAAGTAAACCTCCAGTTCTGAAATAAAAGGGATTTCAAAATTAACTCAGTTTTCATGCTTTACAGGGGGGGAAACAGCCAAACCCTGGCTAGTCTCAACAAGGAAAAACATGGAATCTTTAAAAGTAAAAAGGTGTATTGTTCAAAAAAGCATTGTAACAAAAGGAGTTGCCTGAAAAGGCAAAGGCAGTCCAAGCGCCTCAATATACAATTCAGCAGGTGGAGTCAAAAACAGAGCAAAAGGTTAAAAAAATTAAAAAATATTCACAAGAAAGCACAGAAATCACAAAAAAAACACCCATAAAAGCCTGCACATTCAATGAACTGCAATGAACTGTGGGTTTTCCTCAGTCTTTATAGGGCTGAGGGCAGTTTCTTGCAGTGAAGGGCAGATGACCACCCACAAAACACAAGGAACATAGCAGAAGATACTTTGATATAAAGAAACTAAATGAACAACAATTTGTATGTAAAAAATAAACACAACAGACATAAATGGGACAATTAAACCCCAGCCAGGGGGAGCCCTGTCTGAAATATATCAATATGTCAGGCGTGCATTTTTTTATAGGCTCCTCTGCAGCTGGCTCTGATGCCGCTGTTCTCATGCTGTCAGACAGAAGGTAAATACGGGTTTCAGGGTTGGAGATTCCACAAGAATGGCCCACAAACTCCTCGCTACAAGTCAGATAATTCAGAAAAAGCAAAGCTAGCCGACTTCTCTGAGTTGTGATATAACACTAACCTTTCACCTTAGCAAATTATATAAATTACAAAATATAATCTGGTCAACCAGAAATGTAATTTTTGTGGTCGAATTGCATTTGCAGCAAAGTTATAAATATTTGATATGTTTAGCGTGCTCTTTAATTAACAAAAAAAAACAAATTACCTTAACAAATAACAAATTAAAAACAACTTTGAGTTTCTCCAAATAGACCAACCCTAAGTTCACACGAATGCACTTAAGTGGGAAGGTGAAGCATCACAAGATGGAGCTGTTAGCACGTTAGAATGCCAGAAACGAAAGAAAACAACTTTCATTTTGAAATGTGTGAAAAACTCATTTATAATGTGTCGCTGCTAGGTAATAATAGTGTGGCAACTATAGGACAGTCCTGAAGATTGAACATGCTGGGTGTATAAATGACAGCCACCCATTAAACATTAACAGGGAGCACTGCATTCTGCAGGTTTCAGGAATATCTGTGCTATCTGTGCTACATTTTGTAAACATGGAAAGAATGCAGAAAGAGACCTTCAGAGTTGGAAATAAATACAGTAGGAGCCCCGTACAAAACATAGTGACTAAGTTATTGGTAAAGATCACAGACAGAGAGTTACAGTAAGACAATGGGAGAATGAACTGAGGCATTGGCCATGCAACATGATGAGGGAACAGCCATGGCTAGCTTGTGGTGTATATTTGTAATTTTATGAGGCATTTCCTATAGCCCACACCCACAGAAAAAATCAATAGAGTTTTGTTGCAGAAGTTCTATTGATGAGCCAGTCAAGTCTTATACTTTCAATGACATTTACCAGACTTTGCATTACACATCACTGGTGTTCAGCGACACAGCCATTTATTTGCATTTTTCTCAATATGTTCATTTCAAGGTGTAACTTGTGTAGCGTTCTCATAAAACATCCTTAATCTGTGGTGGTTTTGGGAGCATTAACTTACTCAGGGGTAAGGCATGTCTTGTAGTAGGTGTATCATAATATTGGTGTCTTGTGTTGCACATTTTGCTCAGTAAGTCATGTGACATATGAACTCAGTCTGATTGGCTCTTGGATCACTGAGCACCACAGATCTGCAGCCTGGCCTAATACACACTAATTGTTAAACTAAACTAGTTCATTCTGTCTTGGTATATATTGTAATGTTAGATCAAGTGGCCCTTTTTTTTGGCTATGTGATGCTGTGCAATGGCTTTGGCATTTCTAGGGTGGCTTAAGCCATACTCTAAAAAGAGAAAAGGGCTCTTTTTGATTTAAGGTAATTTTAGCAGTTGTAATGAACTATATTAATATGTTTGTTAACCTAACATAATTTTTGGCCTTACTTCAAATTGAAAAGCCTTGCTGTCACTTAATGTAACTTCTATTTAGTCTAAAACAAAAAATCGCTTTGGAGACTTTGCCGGCTCCGACCCCTGTGATGTCACGTCCAGGCTCGCACCAATGGAAGAAGACCTACATGAGCCCGACCCCTTTGACTTCACTTTCTGTCTTCCTCCTTTAAAAGCCTCCACCTTTTCCCTATTCCCTCAGTTCTGTTTGGACTCGGTTTTGTGCACATCAGTGCTGTATTATTTTGAAAAGCAACTTTGCAGCCAGGAAACCAAATTATACGGGTGGCTGCCCCAAACCTTTATATGACTCTGTCACGAGTTTGTGACTATATATATATATATATATATATATATATATATATATATCCATCCATTTTCCAACCCGCTGAATCCGAACACAGGGTCACGGGGGTCTGCTGGAGCCAATCCCAGCCAACACAGGGCACAAGGCAGGAACCAATCCCGGGCAGGGTGCCAACCCACCGCAGGACACACACAAACACACCCACACACCAAGCGCCAATTTAGAATCGCCAATACACCTAACCTGCATGACTTTGGACAGTGGGAGGAAACCGGAGCACCCAGAGGAAACCCACGCAGACACGGGGAGAACATGCAAACTCTACGCAGGGAGGTCCCGGGAAGCGAACCCAGGTCCCCAGATCTCCCAACTGCGAAATGAAACCTGCCTAACTTTTGTAAGTAAGCTGTAAGGAATGAGCCTGCCAAATTTCAGCCTTCCACCTACACGGGAAGTTGGAGAATTAGTGATGAGTCAGTCAGTGAGTGAGTCAGTCAGTCAGTCAGTGAGGGCTTTGCCTTTTATTATTATAGATAGGTTGCCACAACAAGATACTATGGGCCAGAGGTATCAAACACAATATTTTTGAGGGAAAAAAAATAACACATGCGGGACGGTATATATCAACAAACAGCTAGTGCCACATTTTCTTTACAAACAAAACATCTCATGTTCTCATCTCATTTGTATATTATTCCTCATGTCTTTCTTGAGCTCTCTTGTCTTTCCACTTTATCAGCTTTGACCAATGACAGACTCTGAAGAGGCAGCCATGGTTGCCAAAATCAGGACTGACTGAAAACAGTTGTGTTTGTTCATGAAGTTGAATGAGTTTGGCAGTCCAGACACAGGAAAGATTTTTTTAGCTAAAGCAAAGTATACCCATTTACACCTGAATTACTGTGTGTCATGATTGAATAGCACTTGACCACATTAAAAAAATAAGTTGTAAACATGTTGATGATCAATCATGCAGTCTTCATTCAGAATTGGTCAGAGAGGGATAGAGATTGCATTTAACACAATTGGAACTGCAAATGTGTTTTCTATCCACATACGGCAGTCAAGACAGCTGTAAAGACTATCATGAAGAAAACCATACTTTAGATTACATGACTTCTAGCTGTAGGGGTGTGATGGTGCGGGTCCTGCTCCATGCTCCCTTTTCTTCGTTTGGGAGCCTCTCGAACCCAACACCATCGATAATGTAATCGGATGAACTGGCAGATGGGGACAAATCACACTTGTAGCAAGGGAACAGTGTAAAAGTGTCCAAGTGCTACTATTAAAAACAAAAACCAAACAAAACCAAAACAGTGTCCATAGTGCAGTGATTCAAAAAATCCATTAATAATCCATAAAAATGAGGTGATAAAAGTGGAGGTTAAAATCCATAATCAATAAATCCCTTAAAACGAGATTCTAATCAGTAGGCTGGGAGGAGTTCCTTATTTAAAAACCTGGTGCCTATTCCTTTTAACTGGCAGCTCCCCTACTTCTCCCATATGGGCCTTGTAACATGGGAGTCACCATATCTGCAGGTGCAGCTGACTCTCCTCATTGTCCAGTAGCCTCCCGTCCCCTAGCTATGTACAGACTCTGGTTCCCCACCATCGGCTCAGCTGGAGTGACCCCTTCTTTCTGCCCCCGAGTGTTGGTCAAACAATCTTTCTAGGGGCTTTCCTCCCAGCTGCCTGCCTCCATAGTTGTGAGCCTGCAATTCCTGCTCACTCACTCCCGCACAGGCTGTTTTCTCCTCCCTCCTTTTTCTTCTCTCTATAATCTCCATTCTCTTGTTCTTTATCCTTTATTTCATTCTCGATCTCTTGTGCTGGCCCATACTTAATCTCAATCACGTACTGCAGGAAGCCAATGAAGCAAATGAGAATGAACAAACCTTCACATGCAGGTGCGTCTCGCCCCAATTACCTCATCAACTTACCGCAGATGCGCGAGCGCACCCATGGAGACATGACACGGCCAATTGATTATTATTTGTTTGGAGCAGCAGACCCGCTATACCACAAGGGGATGTCAAACGTGATGATTGCAGTTGTTGATATTGCCACCTAAGGATGTCAGACTACATGACGAGAAATTGCAGAGAATGACAAATTACATTACTTTGTGATGACTATCCAGCAGTTTCACATTTTCACAATATTGTGAACTTGTCCCTTTTTCTGACCGCCAACAACACGCGGCCTGACAGAGCTGGTGCTGTACTGATACTTTCCAGGTACAGCAAGTTCAGCCACAATCGTGGTCCCTTTTTCCTCTTTCTTCCATTCTGTTGTCATATATGACAAGAAGAGACATCAGACAGATGAGTCTGTCTGCTGTTTGTAAGGTCCAAAACACCCATGTTCCTTATTTCTCTTAACTCCATTATACAGTATGTATTAATAATTCTGGAGTCCTAATTGATTCTCAATTCTGGTACACACAGAGCCTTTCCCTGTGATTGAAGACAAAACAAAACCTGTTTGACTTTGCTGGGGCAAGTTGCAGACTGGTTGGACTAAGTCACTGTGGATGTCAGATTACATGACTGTTGGTAAAGGGAATGAACTGTGGAAGGGTGACAAGCCCTGACATCTGCACAGCTTTAAAATGTGAGTGGAGTGGCAGTGATGGTGTGTGAATTTGAATTACCATTTCATTCCCAAGACTGGCACCTCTTTAGCATCATGGTAGAACAATAAAGTTCTTTATGGCACTGTGAAATGTCACATTCTTTTCACTTTTTCTTATTGGGACATTTGAATCAGCCAGTTTATAATTACCGATTATTAACTAAATTGTGCTGTACTGCGCTGATAAATGCAAGGGGACAGTGAAGATACATTTTAATGGCAGGTACAGGAATGGCTTTAGCATTAGGCAAACTAGACACTTAACCATTTAAGGGTGACAACATTTGGGAGGGGGCAGTTTTTTAAACAATACAGACTCTGACTTGCAAACACTTGGACCCAATATAACTGTTCAATTCACACTAGCCCCACTATATTGTTTTATATTATGACGATGTACATGAATCACCACTATTATGGGTGGTCTTCCAAATCTTGGTGTGGTTATTGGTTTGATGGCATTTACAAAAACCATAGGCTACATGATTATTACAGATAATAATCATCAAACTGCCACAGCATAGGGCACAAAGATTGTTTAATAAAATGACACAGTCAAAGTAATGACAGCTTTTGGCTGCATTACAAAAGACTGATTTAATTCAAACTAGAATCATTTCCCAGATGGGCTTAAAACCTGTCTTAATTCTTTGCAAATTGTATTCTCCATTGTTCACCACCATCTAAGATCTTTGTCTCTTAACATTCTGATAAAGTTCTCCATAGTTTGTCTCTCTCTGGACAAATTCTCCGAGGGTCTGCATTAAGTGGATAGTTAAACTGTATTATTGACATTTGTTAGTGAGGATGGGTAAACAAGAATCATGGGCAAATGTTTAAGGATAATCATTATGCTTCAGTTTCAATGAATTCTATCATTATATTAAGCTTGTCAGTTTGTTTCAGTAAACTAAATATAATGTACACATTTATGGAGCTACCCTAGTAAGATTTTAACTAAATTATTACCATCTTTATAATATATTGGGTGGATTGGTGGTTTAAATAAACACTTGCAAGATCTGTACTTCTTCCAATTATTATCCAAATCTCCCTCTCCCAGCATATCTAATGGCAGGCATGCATCTCTTCCGAAAATGTCCACTATTACAGGAACTGGTAGGCCATCCAATCATTCTTTTAAGGGGGGGTTCTCCCTTCTGTGTTGTGTTCGTACATACGACTCCCCTTTCTCCACCCCTTCATCAAATGTAATTTGCTTTTTTGGAAGCACTTCTAGTGGCTTGCACACCTCTCCCTCTTGGGTCTTAGGTAGCAGTCTTACTGGCTTCTAAGTAGGATTTAGCAATTTCAATGGCATCGTCCCATCGCTGGCTTCTGCCAGGATGCCATGTAGAAAGGTTTTGCCTAGTGTTGCTTCTCCTAATACTTGACACATGACCCTCAGAGTAATTCCAAGCCAGCTTTTTCACTCCAAGGAGGACTAGTGACTGCTTGTTTCCCTGCCACCTTACCCACTCCTATTCTTCCATCATTGCCCACAAACTGTGTCTCCTTGAGTACTTTTGCTAAGACACGTTAAAGAGATGCTCTTTCTGGAGGACTATGACAGTACAATTTCTTCACTCCATCTCCCTGAAGACAAAGATCCCAGAGTCCACTCACTACAATCTTGCCAAAGATGCCAGGAACTTCTTCCAGTTCCTCTATGCCAAGCTTAGCATCATCCAGCAAAAATATACACTTTCCACATAACATATGTCACCTACATTCAATGTCATTTTAAAGACATCCAATCCCTGGATTTTCTAATCCATTTGCTGCAGTAAGATTCACCCACTTAGTGGATGGCAGAGTTGAATCTCTTCTTTTGAAGTACCTTTTAAAACGAGATTCAGTAATAGTAGTCACTTCAGAACCAGTATTCAGCAAATAGATAGTCTTAATTCCAACAATTAGATAGATAGATAGATAGATAGATAGATAGATAGATAGATAGATAGATAGATAGATAGATAGATAGATAGATAGATAGATAGATAGATAGATAGATACTTTATTAAATTCACATTAGAATATCAATGGTTAGGCAATCGCCAAAAGCACCGCTCCAAAGGTGGTGCACCCCCTCATTTATCTCATGCTTTGCTGTCTATTTACCATTGGGGGGCCAGAACCTCCATTCATATCCAGTTAAGCTCCTCTTTTGGGTGTTTTGAGACCTGTTGTTTTATCTTCTGACTTGATCTTGCATGGGCACTGCCTGCTATTATGGCCGGCTTGACCACATGTTTAACAAATATACCTTCCTTCTTCATCCTTCAATGGTGGCATCTGGGACTTGTCCCTGTGAGGTCTCTCTTCATTTTCATTACAAGTAATCACAAAAGACTTGTTTTGGTGGTCTTCCAGTTTCCTTATTTCAGTATGCAGCATTTCCATGGTAAGGGAACCAACATATTTTGCTGCCTTGGAAGCATTCACCATACCTCTAGTACAGCCAGCACCTGGTGTGTGCCCTTCTTCCCCTTCGGACCATGTAATAGCAGCCTGCATAAATTCAATAAAGCTTAAGCTTTCCTGTTCTTTTAGCTTTTATTTCATTTATTGTCTTAAAAAGTCATCCCTGAGTCCTATTACTAGGTGCTCTTTCAACACTCAGTTGGCATCTGTGACCTACTGCGGTTCTCTCAGAAATATCCTATTTAATTTTTCTTGAAGGTCACATGCAATAAGCTCTTATTGTTTCACCTCTTTCAGTCTTGTGCCAATTGGCACTTTATCACCATATGTCTCTAATAAAATTTGAAAAATTTGATCAGCATTTGTTTCTTTCTCCTTCAGCATTAATTTAACTGTCAGCTGAGCATCATCCTTCAAGTGCTGCTTTAAGAATTCAACACAATGTTTTATGAAGTAATGAAACCCACCTGAGGAATCACAAACATCTGTGATGCCAAATGCCCAAAACGTTAGGTTGCCCTGAAATGTCGGGACCATGTAGAAAAAGTGTTGGGTTATGTCTACATGGTGTGACCAAAATGTAGGCAAAAAGCCTTAAAGTCTGCAATGTGCATTTAAATCACATCTGAATTGTTTGATTTGCAATGTTTAACTGTGAAGTGGTGGGATAAATAAAGGAAACTTTGTCATTTTCCCAAATATTATGGAGGGCACTGTATTTCATACTACAGCAACTGTAATTAGTGATCACATATGCTTTAATTAATAAAGCAGCACATTAATATCAGCTTCTACTCTGCTGTAATAAAAATGCCTAACATCATAAACCACAATATTCCAAGGACACAATATCCTGTTACTTTTTTTCTAATAATTCATTTTTAGAAAAATTTCAAAAAGAAAAGCTGCCTTTCCAAATAAATTACTTGCCAAGCATAGTTGCAAGAACTGCTTGGCTGTTTCTGTAATGTTGACTAACATTGGGATATTTTCATAAATGATACAATACAATACAATACAATACAATACAATTAATTTGCTGTATAGCCTATAATCACACAAGAAGTGCCACAATGGGCTTTAACAGGCCCTACCTCTTGACATCCCCCCAGCCTTGACTCTCTAAGAAGACAAGGAAACCTCCCAAAAAAACCCTTGTAGGGAAAAAATGGAAGAAACCTTGAGAAAGGCAGTTCAAAAAGAGACCCCTTTCCAGGTAGGTTGGGCATGCAGTGGGTGTCAACGAGAAGGGGGTCAATACAATACAATACATTTTTACAGAACAGAACAAATCCTCATAAAAACAAAAATTTTACAAGTACGGACCAGAATTTAACAGTAGATGATATCACATAATATGATTTGGATTTGTTAAGAGTCCTGGAAACCTCAGCCATCAGACTGCCTCCTCCATTTGGCCATTCCACAGCTGAAACATTGCTTGGCCAGCCAATCCAATGAATGGACCCGTCTACCCCACGATTCCTGCGATCCTCCATCAGGGATGACTTTACCTTATGTAGGCAAAACAACTTGGCAGGTGGGCACATTTGAGTACTGAGAAGAGAAACAGAATAGGTGAGGGTTAGTATGTAATTATAACTATCATGTTACTTATGTTTTAGTGCTAATGACTAACAACAGAGATGCAGTCTGTGCAGTTAATCAGCACCTCTAGTCAGGGTATGCTAAACTGAAATAGTTTGTCTTCAGCCAGGATTTAAAAGCTGAGGCTGAAGGGGCATCTCTTATAGTAGCAGGCACACCACTCCACAGTTTAGGGCCCCCCTGTAACTAAGAGCTCGACCTCCCACCGTTATTTTTATTAATCCTTGGAATCTTAAGCAGACCGATGCGTCCTTTGGCAATCCTCCTGGAATTTTAACAAAACAATAAGAACTGTCTACTCAAAAATGGACTTAATCTGTGAGAAAGCAGACTACTCCATATTTACCAAGAATACAGTAAGTAAATTATTCAAACTTCATTATTTTATAAAATCAAGACTGATATGTTCAGTTGAACTTCAGTGATTGAATAGCAACTTACACAAATCTTGCTCTTTAAACTACAGAAGCTGTTATATTTTTGCATTTCTATTTAGATTTGCATGCATTATCAAGCCCATTTAATGGAGTCACAGTAGATTCAAAAAGTATTCAGATCTCTTTGCTTTCTGCACACTTTACTGTGTAGTAGATTTAATTTGAAATGGATATATTTGTCATTTTTGCTCATAATGACAAACAAAACAAAGACAATTTATCCAAAATGGCTTGCAAGTATATTCAAATTCAAATACTAGAATCTCTGATTCATATAAGCATTGTGACCCTAATTCAGCACTTTGTAGAAGACTCTTTATTTGCAATTAAAACTTCAGGTGTTCTTGGGCAAGTCTCTACGGACTTTGCACGCCTGGCTTTGAGCTGTTTATTTCTTTCTTGCTGGGAGCTCCTCTCAAGCTCCTTTAGATTGCGTGGGAAGCATCTGTAAGCTGCTATCTTAAGGTCTCCCCAGAGATTTTCTATGCCCTGCGAACGTTGCAATCAAGTTCCCATCTCACTGGGCCACATGTTTTGGGCGTACACCAAATTAACATTATTTTGGACCAAATCTTTAAATGCCTTTCAGACAGCCTTGATGTCCCAATCCCTCCTAACCCATTAACCGCTGTGTTTGGGGTACTTCCAGATGGGCTTAAAGTGGAGAAGGACTAACAAACTGTAATTGCCTTTACTTCACTATTGGCATGTAGACTTATCTTGCTCAACTGGAAGAATCCTAACTCTCCGATTCTAAGTCAGTGGGTAGCTGATGTTATATACTATTTGGAACTGGAAAAAATCAAATTCGCACTTAGATGATCTGTACAAAACTTTTTCAAAACCTGGGAGGATCTAATCAATAACATTTCAGAATAAGCATTTAAATTGAGGAAGCAGGTTCTCTCCCATCTTTTACTCCATTTGTCTTTATTAATTTATTAATTTATCTATTTACAGTAAAACCTTGGATTGCGAGTAACTTAGTTTGCAAGCGTTTTGCAAGACGAGCTAAATTTTTAAATAAACTTTAACTTGATAAACGCGCGAGGTCTTGCATAACGAGTAGTCCGCATTCGCTTTGTTGGCCAAGTGTCACGTGATCACAACTGAGCTGATGGTTCTTCTCTCTCTCTCTCGCCGCGGGATTGTGGGTAATCATCTCCCATTCTCGGTCTCAGTCGGTGTGCCTCACTCATATAGTCAACATCCGTACGAGTGTATAATGTTTACTATAGCATTGTGACCACGTGTGTGTGTTGTAGCATGTGAGTTCCTGTCTTACACACCAAACACGAGTCTCAGTACTTAAGCAAAACCAGCTTTATTCAGATAGAAACAGGAACAGCACGGTTATTTATTGTAGCGGGATCTGACACTCTGCTTTACACAGGCACAACAGTCAGGCAAGGTCGTGACCAGGTTAGTGGCCAAGTAATCCTGTACCCTGCAGTTTTAATGTTCCTTGCATCACCCATCGACGGTGGGTGCTTACAGAGCAACCATAATCTTTTCTGATTCTCTTTTACGGCAAACTGCTGCAGCGCTGGCTGCCTGTGGATGCTTCAGGACACTCTTCCGTATATCGTCCCATTGGGGGGGAACCCCAAAATAGTTTAGAATCCTTACAGTGCGTAAAGCATTTTTTAAAATTTCGTGTCCAAGTGTAGTGACTCTTCAGGCAAAAGCAACTGTTATTGGAGAGGTTTCCTTGTTAAAGTCACAAAAAAAGAAAAAGATTCCAGTGAGCCAACAGATAGCAGGGATTCCGTTAGTTAGAGTGAAAGTCATCCTATGCAACAACCCTCATCATCCTCCTCTCCTCTCTCTCGTCTTCCTCACACCAGTCATTCTTTTCAAAGGTAATGTGCAGGTTAATTTGTTTTATGTATTTTTACTTTATATTTTGTATTAATCATTTTATATGAATATTTTTGGGTTGTGGAAACGAACCATCTGAGTTTCCGTCATTTCTTATGGGGAAATTCGTTTTGATATACGAGTGCTTTGGAGTACAAGCATGTTTCTGGAACGAATTATACTCACAAACCGAGGCTCCATTGTATTTATAATTACTAGCTTAAAGTTTTACTCTGCTGGCCCAGCTCTCTTTCTCAGGGGTGGGGGTTTGACTTGTCTTGAACCTTTTTGTTTTTCTATGAGATTTAACTCAGGGCTTTGTGTTTGGGCCACTCAATGACAGTCAGAGACTTGTTCCAAAGCCACTCCATTGTTGTCTTGGCTGCATGCTTTGGGTCAACGTTGTGCTGCCTGAGGTTGTGTGCACTCTGGTGCTGATTTTCTTCAACAAACTCTCTGTATTTGGCTTCATTAATCCATCTCTGAGTTCTGAGCAGTCTCCCTGTCCTTGCCACTGAGAAGCATCCCCATATACTGCCACCACCATGCTTTACCATAGGCATGGTATTAGGCAGGTGATGCATTGTGCCTGGCCTTTGCCAGAGAAAAGGCTAGTGGGTCTTCCAAAAACTTCAATCTGACCAGAAAGTCTTTTTCTCATTCTCTATTAGTCCTTTAAACTGGCACATGCCTTTTACTCAAAAGTGGCTTGTATCTTGCCACTCTACCCTAAGAGCCTTTTTGATGGAGTGTTACTAAGATGGTCGTCTGTCTGACAGGTTCTCCCATCTCAGCAGGAGACTTTTGAAGCTCTGTTAAGTGACCATTTGGTTCTTACTTACCTCCCTGACTAAGGCTTTTATTACCCAATTACTTTGTTTAGCTGGATGGACAATGTTAAGAAGAGTCCTGGTAGTTCCAAACTTCTTCCATTTCACAATTATGGAGGCCACTATGATCCAGGGAGTTTTAGAAATGGGTTTTATACTCTTGCCCTGATCTATACCTCACCATTAGTTGATCATGGGGCCAAGAAGGAGTTCCTTGAACTTTATGGCTTGGGTTTTGTCCTGATATGCAGTGTGAATAATGGGGCACTACATACACAGGCATGTGTGCCATTCTAATGATATCCAAGCAGTTCAATTTTAGCAAGGTGGACTCCATTCAACTTCCTGGCACATCTTAAAGAGAATTAAAGCAAAGAGGACGCACCTCAGTACAATTTGGAGTACACAGCAAAGGGTCTGAAAACTGATATGAATGAGAGATTTTTCAATTTTCACTTTGTTTACATATATATATTTACATTCTATGTCTTGTTTTCTTGTCTCAGCTTACATTCTACTGGCACAAAGAAGTGAGCTGATAAATTTTAATCAGAAATGCATAAACCAGGACTTTCACCATAATCCATCAAAGATTTCCTGCATACATGGTACAGGATGTTAAGTTCAAGTCCAAGTTCAAGTTTACTATGATGTATACATAGTAAAATGAAATTCTTATTTACATGTAGACCAACAGATTACATTGTCCACTGTTGCTGCTCATTTGGATATTAACTGTGGATCTGCACATGCCATAATGCACGATAGCTTGAGGTAGTGTAATGTTTGTGGGTGGGAACTTAAACAGCTTACTGACCTGCACAAGCCAACATCTTCTGGTGAATTTCAGCAGATTTCACTCCCCCTGCCCAAAGAAATCTCACTAGGGTATATGGGTCAACAATGGTGCAATCCTACAGAAAGTGTTCATGTTCATTTGATCTTGGCCTCAGTTAGACTAATGGCAGAGTGCTGTACTGTGCTGTTCAGACTACACATAAGCCAAGTATACAATGCCTAAGACAAGTGTTTCATCCCACTGGAAGTTTCACATTTTATTATACAACTGAATCACTATGGAACTGACATGATTTTTTTTGGAACTTATTAAAAGAAAAACAGCCTTTAATGTGAAAATTAAAAAATATTTCTACAATGTGTGTGATCAGAATTCATTAAAACCAAACTAAAAGAACCTAATGGAAATGTCTTCCAGCAACTGTAATAAACAAATGTACATTCTGGCTGGGCAAAAACTAACTTACAGTCAGAAAGAACCAGGACTTTCAATAATCTATTAAGGATTTCCTGCATTCGCGGTATAGGATGTTAAGCTCAAGTTTAGTATCATGTGTACACCGTACACAGGCTACATAGTACAATGGAATTCTTATTGACTGTACATGTCTCCTCAGACCATTTGGTAATAATACAAAATGAAAAGAGACATGCACACACCCAAAAAACTGAATAAATAGTATGAAACACATGCACACACACACACACACACACACACACATATATATATATATATATATATATACACACACATATATTTATTTTATGGACAATTGGAAGGACACTTGAAAACGTCAAGGAATTGTTGTGGTGCCAGCTGGGTCACCCCTTTTAATCCCAATTAAAATACATCCAATGAAAAACAATGACAGATGTGGACTTGTTGAAAGTTTGTTAAAACAACCAAACCGTTGATTACCTGAGTACCGTGTGAACTTATTTAAACCCTGGAAGTACTGGGAAGTTACTTTGCTTTCCACTGACAAACCCCACCCCTGTACCCTCTTTGGCAAGTCACTAAAATTAAATTAAATTATGATAAAGAACTGATCCAATCTCAATGAAAGAGCCATCCTGGTTATAGAACTGGTAGAAGACAGTAAGCCAGGGTGGATCACACTCATTTCTCATCATATTGTTACACAGCTAAGGGTAATCATATGGGAAAACACATCTCCTCCCAGAGGCTTAGAGAGTGGAAGATTGAACTGGAAATAAAAAATGCTAGAACTGAGTGTAATAGAAGAAAGTGTCACCTCCAGAAATAGCCCTTTTGTATTGGTCCGCATACTGGAGAAGAGCTGGAGATTTTGTAATGACTTCTGGCCACTGAACTGATTTCATGTGTATACCATACGAAGAGTGGATTACCTACTCAAAAGTTTGAGCAAAACACAAATTCCAACTACCTTTGTTATGACAAAGAAGTGCTGCCAAATTCCCTTACCAGAATCCACAAAAAGAAAAGCAGCATTTAGCACATGTAGTGGTCACTGGCAGTACAGTGTCTTTCTCTTTGGACTTCATGAGGTCCAGATGACCTTCCAATGTCTGGTGGATAAGCTGCTATGACCCCACAATACCTATAGTGCTGCCTAACCTAGATGACATAGTCATCTATTCTAGCACCAGAGAATGATATGTGCCTCATACCTTGGTTATGCCAAGCATCCTCTATGAAGCCAGGGCACACATCAACTCCAAAAATGCTAATTTGGGTTGACAGAGACCACATATCTGGGGTATGTAGTTGATCGAGGCTCTGTGAAGAAACAGTATTCCAAGTTTACAGCTACTCAGAACTGGTTCCATCTGTAAAGTTAAAGGCAAGCGCAGGCACTACTTCGATTAGTAGGAAAGTGCAGGAGGTGTGTGCCCTTATTCTTGGAATGAGTTATGCCTTTATCTGATTCCACATCAAAACAGGCCCATAACATGCTGGAATGGAACCCTTTGGCTGAAAGTGCCTTCCAGGATTTAAAGAAAGACCTTACTTACTGCTTTTAGTTAATATATAGAGAGGGGTACCATGGAGGTCCATAAGCCTTCATCTTGTCTAATTTGGTTTTATCTATACTAATAAAAGGCAAAGCCCTCACTGACTGACAGACTGACTGACAGACTGACTCACTCACTCACTCATCACTAATTCTCCAACTTCCCGTGTAGGTAGAAGGCTGAAATTTGGCAGGCTCATTCCTTACAGCTTACTTACAAAAGTTAGGCATGTTTCATTTCGAAATTCTACGCGTAATGGTCATAACTGGAACCTCTTTTTTGTCCATGTACTGGAATGGAGTGCACCTCGATGGCCGTGAGAGGCGGAGTTGCATGTCACGTCATCACGCCTCCTACGTAATCACGTGAACTGAAAACAAGGAACAGCCCCAAAGAGCGTTGAAGAAAACATTCATTACACAATTGAGAAAGCACGGTGTAAACCGTAAGTTTAAATTAAGTTTATAGAAATGCTCCCCCTGCCGTTTGCAATACCATATTCGCGAGATACAAGTTTAATGAGAAGACACGAGGTATAAACGAGACTTTGAATCACTTTGTAACGGAGTTAAAATTGCTGTAGCGAGAAACTTTTAAGTGCCGGGTCTTAGCTAACATTAAATAAAGCCGTGGACATCGCAACATCACACAAGAGAGCGGCTCACGTGAACTGACTGAACTTTGAGGCAAGATTGCTTTTCTCCTGTACAACTATACGTTGCATTCTCAAGAGTGTGCTTGCACAGCTTGGTCATATTACAACCGGAGTGCTGAACTGACAACGTGGTATACAAACAGAACTATAACAATCGTAATAAACGAACAAAAAAACAGCGGACAACCCGTGGACTAAATAAAAAGGCTGCTTCCGTTGGCAAAGCAACGAAAAAGGAAGACCTTATATGGCATTCGTTTATAAAACAGCGGAGAGGCTGTGTGAAGTCAGCTTCACAAAAAAACAGATCCTTAACAAATTGTTATTGGTATATTTTCCCTCAATTTAAAAAGGTTTTCTTTTCTTCTTATTAAAAATTTAAAAGCAGTACTTCGCCGGTGCGAAGCGCGGCGATTTCAGCGACTGATGCATACAGATATATTCATGAGTGCAGGTACTATGGAAACAGAGCACCGTGTAAACCTAAAGTTTACATTAAGTTCATAGACCTACAAAAGGTTGCCATTGATTTGAGGCAAGATTGCTTTTCTCCTGTACAACTATACGTTGCATTCTTAACAGTAAGCTTGCATAGCTTGGTCATATTCCAACCGGAGTGCTAAACTGACAATGTGGTATACAAACAGAACAATCGTAAAAACAGCGGAGAGGCTGTGTGAAGTCAGCTTCACAAAAAAACAGATCCTTAACAAATTGTTATTGGTATATTTTCACTCAATTTAAAAAGGTTTTCTTCTTAATAAAAATTTAAAAGCAGTATTTCGCCGCTGCGAAGCACGGGGATGTATGTATATATATATAAATATATATCTATCTATATATATATATATATATATATATATATATATATATATATATATATATATATATATATATATATATATATATAGATAGATAGATAGATAGATAGATAGATAGATAGATAGATAGATAGATATAGATAGATAGATATACTAATAAAAGGCAAAGCCCTCACTGACTGACTGACTGACTGACTGACTGACTGACTGACTGACTCACTCACTCACTCACTCACTCAGTCACTCACTCACTCACTCACTCACTCACTCACTCACTCACTCACTCACTCACTCACTCACTCATCACTAATTCTCCAACTTCCCGTGTAGGTATAAGGCTAAAATTTGGCAGGCTCATTCCTTACAGCTTACTTACAAAAGTTAGGCAGGTTTCATTTCGAAATTCTACGCGTAATGGTCATAACTGGAACCTGTTTTTTGTCCATATACTCAAATGGAGGAGGCGGAGTCACGTATCGCGTCATCACGCCTCCTACGTAATCACGTGAACTGAAAACAAGGAAGAGATTTACAGCATGAGTCAAACGCGGGAACGAAGGTAAATGACGTTAATTGTTGAGTGTCTTTTAATACTGTGTAAGCATACATATTAACACATGTGCAATTAAACGTGTGCATTTACGGGGTGATTTCTCAGGCTTAAAAGCTCGCCTTTTATCAAACGCGGGAACAAAGGTAAATGACATTAATTGTTGAGTGTCTTTTAATACTGTGTAATCATACATATTAACACATGTGCAATTAAACGTGTGCATTTACGGGGTGATTTCTCAGGCTTAAAAGCTCGCCTTTTATTAAAAAGGTAAATGTAAACTGTTTCATTCTGAAGGGCACAAACCACGTTAGATTTCATGCTCAACAGTAAGCTGAGCACACAGCTTGCTCATATTACAACCGGTGGGGCGAACTGACAACGTGGTATACAAAGAGATTCTTAACAAATAATTATTGATTCATTTTCCTTCAGTTTAAAAAGGTTTACTTTTCTTCTTAATAAAAATTTTAAAGTAGTACTTCGCCGCTGCGAAGCGCGGGTATCTATACTAATAAAAGGCAAAGCCCTCACTGACTGACTGACTCATCACTAATTGTCCAACTTCCCGTGTAGGTGGAAGGCTGAAATTTGGCAGGCTCATTCCTTACAGCTTACTTACAAAAGTTAGGCAGGTTTCATTTCGACATTCTACGCGTAATGGTCATAACTGGAACCTGTTTTTTGTCCATATACTCTAATGGAGGAGGCGGAGTCACGCATCGCGTCATCACTCCTCCTACGTAATCACGTGAACTAAAAACAAGGAAGAGATTTACAGCACGAGTCAAACGCAGGAACGAAGGTAAATGACATTGTTGAGTGTCTTTTAATACTGTGTAAGCATACATATTAACACATGTGCAATTAAACGTGTGCATTTACGGGGTGATTTCTCAGGCTTAAAAGCTCGCCTTTTATCAAACGCGGGAACAAAGGTAAATGACATTAATTGTTGAGTGTCTTTTAATACTGTGTAATCATACATATTAGCACATGTGCAATTAAACGTGTGCATTTACGGGGTGATTTCTCAGGCTTAAAAGCTCGCCTTTTATTAAAAAGGTAAATGCAAACTGTTTCATTCTGAAGGGCACAAACCACGTTAGATTTCATGCTCAACAGTAAGCTGAGCACATAGCTTGCTCATATTACAACCGGTGGGGCGAACTGACAACGTGGTATACAAAGAGATTCTTAACAAATAATTATTGATTCATTTTCCTTCAGTTTAAAAAGGTTTACTTTTCTTCTTAATAAAAATTTTAAAGTAGTACTTCGCCGCTGCGAAGCGCGGGTATCTATACTAATAAAAGGCAAAGCCCTCACTGACTGACTGACTCATCACTAATTGTCCAACTTCCCGTGTAGGTGGAAGGCTGAAATTTGGCAGGCTCATTCCTTACAGCTTACTTACAAAAGTTAGGCAGGTTTCATTTCGACATTCTACGCGTAATGGTCATAACTGGAACCTGTTTTTTGTCCATATACTCTAATGGAGGAGGCGGAGTCACGCATCGCGTCATCACTCCTCCTACGTAATCACGTGAACTAAAAACAAGGAAGAGATTTACAGCACGAGTCAAACGCAGGAACGAAGGTAAATGACATTGTTGAGTGTCTTTTAATACTGTGTAAGCATACATATTAACACATGTGCAATTAAACGTGTGCATTTACGGGGTGATTTTCTCAGGCTTAAAAGCTCGCCTTTTATCAAACGCGGGAACAAAGGTAAATGACATTAATTGTTGAGTGTCTTTTAATACTGTGTAATCATACATATTAGCACATGTGCAATTAAACGTGTGCATTTACGGGGTGATTTCTCAGGCTTAAAAGCTCGCCTTTTATTAAAAAGGTAAATGCAAACTGTTTCATTCTGAAGGGCACAAACCACGTTAGATTTCATGCTCAACAGTAAGCTGAGCACATAGCTTGCTCATATTACAACCGGTGGGGCGAACTGACAATGTGGTATACAAAGAGATTCTTAACAAATAATTATTGATTCATTTTCCTTCAGTTTAAAAAGGTTTACTTTTCTTCTTAATAAAAATTTTAAAGCAGTACTTCGCCGCTGCGAAGCGCGGGTATCTATACTAATAAAAGGCAAAGCCCTCACTGACTGACTGACTCATCACTAATTGTCCAACTTCCCGTGTAGGTGGAAGGCTAAAATTTGGCAGGCTCATTCCTTACAGCTTACTTACAAAAGTTAGGCAGGTTTCATTTCGAAATTCTACGCGTAATGGTCATAACTGGAACCTGTTTTTTGTCCATATACTCTAATGGAGGAGGCGGAGTCATGCATCGCGTCATCACTCCTCCTACGTAATCACGTGAACTAAAAACAAGGAAGAGATTTACAGCACGGGTCAAACACGGGAACGAAGGTAAATGACGTTGTTGAGTGTCTTTTAATACTGTGTAAGCATACATATTAACACATGTGCAATTAAACGTGTGCATTTACGGGGTGATTTCTCAGGCTTAAAAGCTCGCCTTTTATTAAAAAGGTAAATGCAAACTGTTTTCATTCTGAAGGGCACAAACCACGTTAGATTTCAGCCGTTAAATGCGCAAAAATGTCGGTACACTAGATAAATAAGCGCAACATATTATCAGTTGTATTGTATGTTTACAATACATATAGAAATGTGCTAATCGTTAACTAATATTATGGGATGGTGTTTTTCGACTCGCGCCTTGATTTAAACGATTGCATTTCTTGGTGGGTTTGCGTAGCTTATTGTCAATATCTTTACACCTCTTTTTAAGACTTAATTTTAAAAGATTTTCTTTTCTTCTTAATTAAAATTTAAAAGCAATACTTCACCGCTGCGAAGCCCCTCTAGCGCTGACGTCCGAGGTTCGATTAAACACTCTTTACTCTTTGGACTAACCTATCTCTCTCTCATTCTTCCTAGGGCACGAAGCGGAAGCGGAAGCAGAAACAGAAGCGGACAATGGCCGATAGTGAGGTGAATCGCGTTCAAATTGTAGTCGAGGAACTCCAGGCACTCGATGAACAGATTCAGAAACTTCTGTCCAGACGAAGATACCTCAGAGATCTGAAGGCTCGGCTGTTGGATAAACCGTCCTCGCCATCTGTTATCAGCGTAACATCAACCCCGCGTTGTGCCGCTCAAGTCACCTTCACCCCCGCGCCTCGTAGGAGCAACACCGATGATGACCTCGGTGTATTTCTTTTTTTTTTTTTTTTTATATTTTTATTTTATTAATTTTCATTGTAATCATTCCATACAAACAGATCCATTTATAACCCAACAAATTTGAAAACAAATCAAACCCCACCCCTGAGAAGGAGAGCTTAGCTAAAGGAAAATTTCTTTAAGCTTTTTAATAAGGCAACATTAGACAAAAGAAGGGGAGAAGTAAATATCTATATAAATAAGAGATGGAGAAGGGAGTTAAATACAATAATAGTTAATTCTCTTATTCTAAAATAATATTGATTAAATCCTGCCAAGTTTTGAAAAAATTTTGTACAGATCCTCTAACTGAAAATTTGATTTTTTCCAATTTCAAATAATATAAAACATCGGTTTCCCACTGACTTATAAGAGGAGAATTAGGATTCTTCCAATTTAACAAAATAAGTCTGCGTGCCAAGAGTGTAGTGAATGCAATCGCCATTTGCTTGTCCTTCTCCAATTCAAGTCCATCTGGAAGGACACCAAACACAGCTGTTAGTGGGTTAGGAGGGATTGTGATACTAAGGCTGTCTGAGAGGCACTTAAAAATTTTTGTCCAAAATGATGTTAGTTTGGTGCAGGCCCAGAACATGTGACCCAGTGAGGCAGGAGCTTGGTTGCAGCGCTCGCAGGTTGGATCCTGGCCTGGAAACATTTTGGACAGTTTTAAGCGAGACAGATGAGCTCGATATATAATTTTTAGTTGAATAATTCTATGCTTTGCGCATATAGAACTCGAGTGAATTCTCTGCTTTGCTACCTTCCACTCCTTTTCTGATATATTGATTAAGAGATCTTCTTCCCAATGTCCTCTTGGATCTTTGAAAGGTAGGGACTCTAATAAGATTTTATATATTGCGGAAATAGTGTTTGTTTCCTCAGAATTGAGCAGTATTTTTTCCAGCATTGTGGAGGGTGCAAGGTGGGGGAAATCGGGCAATTTCTGTTTAACAAAATTTCTAATTTGAAGATAGTAAAAGAAATGTGTAGCTGGGAGGTTAAATTTTGAACGTAATTGTTCAAAAGATGTAAATATGTTGTCTATATAAAGATCTCTGAGCATTTTAATCCCAAAACTTTTCCAGGTATTAAAAACTGGATATACTTGCGAAGGTTGAAAGAGGTGGTTCCCTTGCAAAGGTGCCACTGATAAAAGATTTTCCATCTTAAAATGCTTCCTAATTTGGTTCCATATTCTGAGTGAGTAAAGCACAATTGGGTTATTAGTATATTTGCGATAACTTTCATTTATTGGAGAGCAAAGCAGGGAATATAAAGAAGTACTACAGGATTTTACTTCTATTGCAGACCAAGCCTGTGTATGTGCATTTATTTGTGTCCAGGTTTTTATGGCTTGTATGTTTGCTGCCAGTAATAAAACTGAAAATTAGGTAAAGCCATTCCACCTTCTGCCTGAGGTCTTTGTAGGGTCGCTCTTCGGATACGTGGGTGTTTTGAGTTCCAAATGAATGAGGTTATTATTGAATCTAACTGTTTAAAAAACGATTTATTGATATATATTGAAATGTTTTGAAATAAAAAGAGAAGTTTAGGAAGGATATTCATCTTAACAATGTTAATTCTTCCGGCTAGAGTGAGATGAAGGGTTGACCATCTATGCAAGTCTTGCTTAATTTTTTCCATACAGACGCCAAAATTTTGTTGATAAAGAGCTTTATGTTTACTTGTGATATTTACCCCTAGGTATTTAAACTGATCTGCTATGGTAAAAGGTAGGGTGTCTAATTTATTATTATATGCTTGTGAGTTCACTGGAAAGAGTATACTTTTATTCAGATTAATTCTAAGACCAGATATCTTTTGAAATTCTGTTAGTGCTGTTAAAACAGCAGGGACAGTGTTTTCTGGGTCCGATATATATAAGACCATATCATCTGCATATAGAGAAATTTTCTGTTCCAGTCCTTCTCTGACAATCCCCTTTATCTGATGAGAATTTCGGCAGTGAACCGCCAGTGGTTCAATAGCGATTGCAAACAACAGTGGCGACAAGGGACATCCTTGTCTGGTACCACGTTCTAGTTTAAAGTAGTCTGAGCAAATTTTATTAATACAAACTGAAGCTTCTGGACTGGTATACAGTAGTTTAATCCAAGCACAAATATTCGGGCCAAACCCAAATTTCTCCAATGCAGTGAAAAGGTAATTCCATTCGATCATGTCAAATGCCTTTTTCTGCGTCTAATGATAGTAATATCTCTGGGGTGTTTGATTTTGCTGGTGAATATATAACATTAAACAAGCGTCGGAGATTTGAAGATAGATGTCGGCCTTTAATAAATCCAGTTTGATCTTGTGATATCACGAGGGCAGCACTTTCTCCATCCTTCTAGCTAGGATTTTTGAGAGTATCTTAACATCATTATTCAGGAGTGAAATTGGTCTATATGATGCACATTGTAACAAGTCCTTATTTTGTTTAGGAAAGACGGTGATTAATGCTTGTCGAAATGTTTGAGGTAGTATTTGGTGGTCTTTAGCTTCTGTAAATGTTACCAATAAGAGTGGAGCTAGCTGAGTGGAGAATTTCTTATAAAACTCTACGGGGTAACCATCAGGGCCTGATGATTTCCCGCTTTGTAGTGACTTTATAGCGTCTAGAAATTCTGTTAGCGTTAGAGGTTTATCTAGTTCCTCAGCACTTAAAGCATCTATTTGTGGTATTTGTGAATTATCCAGAAATGCATTAGATTGCGTGTTGTCTTCTTTGGGCTCAGTGGAATATAAAGACTTATAGTAATCTCTAAATGTGTGCATTATTTTATTATGGTCGATGATTTCTTCTCCATTCTTGTTGGTGATTACTGGTATTGCATTGTGAACTTCTTGTTTATGAATTTGTTGAGCTAAAAGCTTATTAGCTTTTTCTCCGTGTTCATAGTAATGCTGTCTAGACTTATAAATAAGTTGTTTCAGTTTCTTTAGTTGTTAAGATGTTAAGTTCTGTATGCAGGGCCTGCCTTTTCCTGTGAAGAGCTTCACTTGGACGCCTGGCTTGTTCTTCATCTATTCTAGTAATTTCATTTCTTAGCTCTGACACTTTCTTGGTTTCTAATTTATTTCTATGGAAAGATATGAAATAATCTGGCCTCTTAGGAAGGCCTTTAGAGTTTCCCAGAGTGTTCCTGCAGAAACCTCTGTAGACGTGTTTGTCTCTAGGAAGAAGCTGATTTGTTTGGATATAAATTCTGTGCAGTTCTCGTCTGCCAATAAAAGAGGGTTAAGACGCCATCTGCGAGGTGAGTACGAGGGGGCTTATTGATTTTAGCTCCAAGACTAGAGGGGCATGGTCAGAGATAACAATGTGTCATATTTGCATGATTTAATTGTAGGCAGGAAATTATTATCTATAAAAAAAATAATCAATTCTTGAGTAGCTATAATGCACTGGTGAGTAGAACGAATATGTTCTTGAGTTTGGGTTAAGAAACCTCCAGGGGTCTGATAAGTTGTGATCATTTAAAAACTGTGTAATTATCTTTGCAGTATTAGATGTCGTCCCCCCTGTCACAGGAGTCCTATCTAAGAGTGGATTTAAAACACAATTAAAGTCCCCAGCCACTATAATTTTATGAGTGTTCACACTGGGAATGGATGCAAATAGATTTTGCATGAATTCCTTATCATCAACATTGGGTGCATAAACATTTATCAAAATCATTTTACTGTTATATAAGTTGCCCATGACCATCACATATCTCCCTTCAGGGTCCGACACTACCTCTGATGCTACAAATGGAACTGTTCTATGTATGAGAATTCCCACCCCTCTAGTTTTCTTTATAAAGCTAGAATGGAACATTTGGCCAGTCCAGTCTTTTTGTAATCTGAACTGATCCTTGGTTAGTAAGTGGGTCTCCTGTAAAAATACTATTTTAGCGTTTAAGCCTGTTAGGTGAGAGCATACTTTCTTTCTCCAGTCCTCTGACATACGACGAGACAGAGCACGTCCAAAACAAAACAAACCCACCCTGCAGCGGCGTTACAGAATTAAAACAGAGATATCTTTTACAGTTAAATCCTTAATACTATCTGCCGAAAATGTTCTCATTAACAATATTTAATCTTGAAATAATCTTCAGCGCTTTTAAGTTAAGATATTAAGATTAAAAAAAAAAAAAAAAAAAAAAAAACCCTGGGAGTGATTTTAAAAACAAGTCTAGGATAAACCTGGTAATTCATGCTGTAATAGTATAATGGTAATTGTATAAATAGTAGAACAAGCATTAAACCAAGGGTATGAAGTTAAACAGTCTACTTTAAGGTATAGTAAAATAAAATAAATAAATAAATTAAAAAAAAAAAAAAAAAAAAGAAAGAAAGAAAAAAATAAATAAATAAAACGAATCCTACTTTAATCACTTCCACATTTTCACACTCACGTCTATAACTCTATAACTCTGATTAAAACATAAACATATAACATATAAAGTCCAGATAAAAAAAAAAATTAAAAAAAAGAGAATAAGAGATGTATAATTATAATACCAGTCTCTTTAAACATGGATCCAGCGATCAGATCATAGGTCTTTCCCGTGCCTTGATAGAATACGGCTCTTTAATTTTAATTAACTTTCAAAAAAAAGTGTCGGAAACAGCTTCTTTAATTCTTTTTCAGCTTCTTCTTTGCTGAAGAAAATATAATGTCCATCTTGAACTTCCACTTTCAGTTTGGCAGGATACAAGAGGCTGTATTTGATATCGGCTTCCCGTAGCATCCTTTTAATGTCGTTGTAGGATCTGCGTTTTGCAGCTGTTGATGGTGAGAAGTCGGGAAAAATACGAATAAGATTATTTTCGAATATAATCTCTTGCTTGTGTCTGAGAAGTGCCATCACATCAAGCTTACATCTTAGTCGTTCGAAGCGGACAATAAAAGACCTAGATTTAAAGGCGCTTGGTATCTTTGTGCGATAAGCCGTGGCTATCTCATTGTCGAGTTTAAAGTCATCTCCAATTATTTTAGACAGTAATTCTACTGCAAATTTCACTGGGCTTGAGCTTTCTCGTTTCTCAGGTATACCCTCAATTCTTATATTATTTCTTCTGCACCCATCCTCCAGGGCTGCAAGTCTGTCTCCAAGTTTTTTGTATTCCGAGTTCGCAGCTGTGGCTTTTTCATCGGCGTTAGATGCCATTTGTTCCGCTGTTTCCACTCGAGCCGTGAGTCCCTGCTTAACGTCTTCCAGCTGATCTGAAACGTCATTAATATGATCATCAAGCCTTTTCAGTTTGGAGTTAGTTTCTTCAATGTGTTCACTAATTTCTCCAACATGCCTTTAAAGTTCACGTCGAAACGTTCAAATAGACGCGTTTCCTTATCTTTGTTATCCTTCTTGAGCTCAGTGGCCACCTTCTTAAGATCATTTGTGTTATCTTTCTTAAGCTCATTCATGGCCGTAACCATGGCAGTGGCCAGTGTAGTGTTCATCTCTTTCTGTGTAGCTATCTGTGTAGCGATCATCTCTTTCAGTTCGGACAGTTCGCTTCTGCTTTCGTGCTCCGCAAGTGAAAATGCAGCTCCTGTTACAGGCTCGCGATGAGTAGATGAGAGCACGTCCTGCAGAGCCCTTTCTAGTCTCGAATGATCCTCAGTAATCGGCGATCCCTCGCGACCTGTATCACTTGCGCCTTCGCTCCCATTTTCACTCTCGACTGGAGACGATACAATGGAGCGGGGCCCCAGGAATTCTGCGCACTCTTCTGCCTGTTCCAGGTCAGTCTCCGTGATGCCATACCTTACACCTGCACTCAGGCCGGAAGTCTGTCCGGACTTCGATGCAGCTTTAAGTTTCTTTTTCCGGTTCTTTCTGACTTTTTCTTCTTGTTACTCATGCTTGTATATTGTAGTGGAAGTTCCTTGGTCGGGTTAAATACAGGATACCTCTAAATAATATGAAATACGTGGGAAAATAAAGCCGCTGCTAGCGGAGCTCTGCTTCAGACGTCCATCTCCTATAAACGGACCAAACCGACCGACCTCGGTGTATTTCAGCAATGCAGGCGGGGGTTCAAGGCCAGAACACCTCCATCGGCACAGGTAAGCATCGTAACGCAGAACCGGTTTGACCCTCTAAGCGTCCCCAGTTCGCCTTCAGCTCCTAGTGATGTAATAGTGGTAGGTGATTCTATTGTTAGGAACCTCAATATCACTTGCCCTATAGAAAATCTTTTGTTTCTTGTTTTCCCGGTGCTCGTGTCCGAGATGTGACGAGACGTGCGCCGGCGATCTACAAGAACAGGGCAGTTGGAGCAATTGTTTTACATGCTGGCGTAAACGACATAAGGCACCGACAGTCCGAGATCCTCAAGGCAGACTTCACTGCATTAATTAAAGACACAAAGGAGAGGACCCCATCGGCAAAGATCTTCATCTCGGGTCCACTCCCTCTCGTCAGACGATCAAACGAGTACTACAGTCGTCTGCTTGGTTTAAACAACTGGCTGCAGGGCTTCTGCAAGAATCAAGACATCAGTTTCATCAACAACTGGGACCTCTTTTGGGAAAGACCGCGTTTTTTCAAGCGAGATGGCCTGCATCCGAATAGCTTCGGCGCCCGGGTCCTCTCCGAAAACATATCCAAGGTAATTCATTTATCTTGACTATCTATCTCTGCTTTTAACCCCTTCCGAAATGCCACTCCTGTGCTTGGTCATGATAATTGTTTAATAAAATCTTCCATAAAAGTGCACAACATAAATATTGTAATAACCAATCTTAATGCACATAGAAAATCTAGGCAATACGGCATAAACACCAATAATTTAATTAAAGTTACTACTTTAGATGAACAATGTATTAAAACTATAAAAACATATCATAGATTAAACAAAAAATACACGCAGAGCGGCGCTAATAAAAATAACTTAATTCCTGTTCCATATATCAATAACGCACATAGTATTCATCTCTGCTCCTCCGAAACATTGAATATGGCTCTATTAAATGTTAGAGCTTTAACTAACAAGACGTTTTTTATCAACGATTTTATTAGTGATAAAAAAATAGATTTTATTGCACTAAGTGAAACGTGGCTTAGCTCAGATGGCACAGCTGTTTTAATCGAATCTGCGCCTCCGGATTACAGTTTTACTCGTGCTGATCGCCAAGGAAAGAGAGGTGGAGGGCTAGCAAACATTTACTCTAGCAGGTTAAAATGTAAAAATATCAGTTTTGGTAAATTCAAGTCTTTTGAGTATCTCGCCATTATTATTCAGGGAGATTCTCACGTTCTAGTATTATCCGTGTATAGACCTCCAAAATTCAACGCGTCTTTCTTTGAGGAATTCTCTGACTTGATGTCAATCATAATTACGAACTATGACACACTCTTAATAGTCGGCGACTTTAATTTTCATATAGATAATCAATGTGACCAGAAAGTAAAAGAATTTATGAACCTCCTGGACTCTTTTGATTTGAGACAGCTCGTTAATCAGCCTACACATAAAGCAGGTCATACGTTAGACTTAGTAATTACTAAAGGACTAAAAGTTGATATAAAGCAGGTCAGTAGTTATATGCATGTTTTCTATCATTATTTCTATATTAAAGAGTAGAAGAAAATGATCTGATAGACCAATATCAATGACCTGAGTAGTTATATGCATGCGGCTTCTGTCAAAAAAATGATTGATGAGTTAAGCCCCGCCCCTTTTGGATTGACGTCATAAACTCCCGCCCCCTTCCGGTGTTCCCGGCCGGAAGTCCGTCACTTCCGTGACCTTCGCCCATCCTGTTTTTACCCCAGGAAACGGCCAAGATCCGTTTGGCGGATGTCCGGTCCTTCCTTGAACCCTCCCATCCTGTTTTTACCCCAGGAAACATCTGTCCCTTCCTTGAACCCTCCCATCCTGTTTTTACCCCAGGAAACATCTGTCCCTTCCTTGAACCCTCCCATCCTGTTTTTACCCCGGGAAATGGCCAAGACTTTATTTGATGGATGGGTGCCCCCTCCTTGAACCCGCCCCCACCTCTCCCGAGGACAAGTTCAGGCAAGTCTGTAGCAGACCCTGCCATCCGCACCTCTTGGTGGTCGCAGGTCTTCTGACTTAGAGGTTCCTGCCCACAGTCGGTTAACCCTGAGGACGCCCCGTTCCGATTCCCCACCCCTAGAGGAAGAGACCGCCCACACACACACACACACACACACATACACACAACGGATGGCCATCATAGTCATTTTGACTCTGAGTCCAGCCCCAGGCCAGTCCTTGATCATTTCTCCCCGAGGAGAGACAACCACACAAATGTTTCAGCCTGTCCATTCTGCCTTATAGCCATTCCTGACTCTAGTGCTTTGGGTAAGAAACTTTATTATTTAAAATATCTAACCTTTTATTTAAGTCAAAATGATTTTCTTCAACTCACAGACACTCTCTAAGCTGAAAAAGCCATTACTTCACCCCAGCCGGGTGCTGTCCGGCTCTCTGTCTCGGAGCAGGAGGCCTCTGCCTGTAGCCCGAGGAGAGATCGCCTCCACACACACACACACACACGCACACACGCACACGCAACCCAACATGTTAAGGAAGGGCCCCTACCATCCAAGCCTCTTGGGTCCATTCCTGTCTCTAGTGCTTTGGGCAAGAAACTCTGTGATTTAAAATATCTATTCCTTTATCTAAGTAAATGATTTCTTCACCTCACAGACCGTCTCTAAGCTGAAAAAGCCTTTACTTCACCCCGCAGGGTGCTGTCCGGCTGTTTGTCTCGGAGCAGGCTGCCTGTAGTTTATAAACACAAGCTGCCCGGTTCTCTCCGTCTACTGTTGGAGCAGACCGCTGCGCGTGCACGCAGAGCAGGCAAACTTTCTGACCGCACAGCCCCAGGAAACTAACAGACCCACAGGATGCGTCCTTCGAGCAGAGTGGTTTAGACCCTACCCCCAAGGCTACGAGCCTCAGGCGCTGCGTTCTCAGCGCATGCGTACCAGGAGCTAAACCCCACGAAATGTAAAAGTTTTTAATGATAACGAGATCGATATAAGATCTGTAAAATAATAGGCAACAGGATCCTTTTAAATAACGTTTGAGACGTATAAATTTTACCCCCAGGAGTTATATATTTAAAAAATCCCTGCCAAGTGAAATTGTCTTAAGCACCTCAGCAAGGCTCAGATCGTTCGGGGCAGTGTAAACATGGTCTCACCTTGTGATATTAAAAGATTTCGAATGCTTACAAAGTTGACTTTTCAACCCGAACAATACACGGATGTTCACGGTCATCAGCTCTGACATCCTGAAGCTAAGGGGGGTGGGGGTGTAGCTATTAGGACTGATCAATCCTTATACCGACACAAAAGATGTTCACACATAATTACTTTAACATAAGGTTCAGTTTGAAACACACTTAAAGTGAGGCCACACATTTGCTAAAATAAATCTATGCATAACGAAGGACCTTTTTTAAAAAATACAGGACTTTTCGGTGTCCGGCCATCTGCACAGAGCACCGACGGTCAATATAACGGTAAGAACCGTTCAGGATTATTATAAGTGTTAAACGAGCATGTTTTAAAACGGAGGGATGAATCCTTATATTTTATACTTAATATTTTCCAAGTTGATTCTCCGGTAATTCCATTTTAAAAATATTTGTTTACAGTGTGCAGGAATTATCAGCATGTTAATTTACACACAGCGCATGTGTAGGAGCGTGAGCGCGCTCGTGTGCATATAAATTGTAGCATTTTATATTTCTATCTCTCTATCTACGTGTACGACGATTAATGTTCATAGGACTGAAGCAATATTAGTTTTTTTTTCTCTTACCGAAACGGGCTTTACAATCAGTTAAGTTTTGTCTCGGCGTCTGAAATTCAAACAGGTTCTCTCCTCTGAGAATATTCAGGCCTGGTTTAAAAGAGCACGCCGGGTGTGTGTAATAGCTCGGACATAAGACGTCAGTATTCTGAACTATGTACTCGGTTATTTTTTGTACGGAGCCGCCTGTTTTAAAAGTCTGATAACGAAACATTTATGCTTTATAAAATTCTCATTTGGACAGCCGGCTGGAGACAGATTGACTGAACCCTGAACACGGACCCAAGAATTTATATCTTAATACACGGGGGCTCTGAGATCAGGCTGTCTGTTTTTATTTAAGTCTTTAGATTTTAAAAAGTTTGCTTGCGAGTGTATTCATATTTATACCCGTGATCCTATTAAACTAGTAATGAAAGGAATGGACGCGTTTAATAGGGGTCCGAGAAAACCCTCCCTTCTGATTTAAAAGGGTTTTTAACGGTAATTTTCTATCGCAGAGTTTTTAAACGGTGCAGCGAGCCATCTTCAGCAGAGGGTTGAGTGCGTGTGTTACTGGGATATGTTTTAAGATACTTTACCAGGCACAGAGTATCCAATATATTAACACGGTACTAGTCAGGATTTCACTATGTTTTTTAATCTGGTACCTCCTTTTTCCATCTTGTGCATTGTTCAGTAAACCTTATTTTGGTGGATCAGAACATTTTGCTTACACCCCAATCATTATTCTCTTTAGGTTTTTAACTGTTATACCTACATTTTATAAGTTTCAGCAGTCCTTGTTTCTGTGACAGTAACTTAATCATATGGTGTAAAAATCCAGACGACTCACTTTTTAAAAGCTCTGAATTTACCAATTCAATCAATATGTCAGCTTTGGATCCATTTCACCAAGGCAATTGGGGGCTTCCTCTTTGTAGATTTTAGTTTGAAGGGACAGCATTTGTCAACCTTTAAAACTGTGTTATGAAAACTTGGGTCGCAAATACGTAATCGTGTCCCCCTAACGTTTTTCTTTTTTTTTGAAAGGAGCCCCTAATACCAATTTGTTCTTTTTAAGTAATGATATAACATAGAGGCACGTTTTATTATACCTACTTAACTTTTAGCGACATTTATCTAACTCTATATTTATTTTTCTAGCATCAGAATGTAGTTTGAGTTAATTTGTTATGGTTTCAATAGATGTATTTTTCATATTTTCGATTCTTGTTTTCTTTTTGTTACGTCGCGCCCCCTCCCCCTAGGGGGACAGCCCCCACAGTTTGGGAATCACTGTGTAGGGGATGATTTGTAAAACACTCTGCTTCACTTCAAGTTAAAGTAGATTTGCTCGGTTATTCAGCTGTCCATCGGTGTTCCATTTTTGTTATAAATTGTATTTAGTCTCTCTTTATTTACTAAACGTTTTATATGTTGAATAGAAAACAGTTATCTTGTTCAGGTTTTAACTTAAAACAGCATTTTCATCATCAGGCTATGAGCACTTTGATACTCAGGGTGCTTTGTATAATACAAAGTTTTAGAAATTCTCTTACTGCTTGGTAATAGCCTTCCATTTTATCGCAGTTATAAGCCCCTGAAAAATAAGAATGGCTGTAGTACGTTATATAAGCCTATACACTACAGGGCTGATCAGGCTTATTTTGGACATGTTAGGCAAATCAGGAAGGAAAATGTTTTAGTGAATAGTTACATAATATCTATTACCAGTAACGGCGTACTGCACGATAACGTGCAGTGAATACACTTGACTTGAGCATTCATAGTATTTCTCCTCTTTCTCTGGACGTGTAGCATTCATTTAGTCAGAGGATGAGAGGCTTGCTGCTTCCTGAGCAGCTCTTTTTTTCTTCTCCACCCTAGAGGCCCCCTGCTTCTCACGCATGCGTGGCACGGCCGCCCTGCTGCGCGGTGCCGAGAGTTGATTCAACAATAAAATAAAAAAGAGTAATAAAATCATCACCCGAAAGCGGATAGTAGCCGTCACGCAGTATATGTGTAACAAATTTCAAATCAATAGGTTTGCGAGCTGCAGGTGATGTAAAATCCTGAACAGACAAACGAACAGCTACGTTAGCTTATTATAGAAGAAGATATGTGTTAGCACAAGGATTACAAGTTTACTAAAACTGTGAGGTTTATTCTTTCTTTTAGGTAGTCCAAGTTACATAGGACATCTAGCCTTGAAAACGGCTTTTTCCCCCATCTGTTTGTGAAAAAAAAAAACATCCTTTGTTTGAGTCACATTCAGGGTGAAGGGGATGTAAGTTTGAACTGTGATTCCAAGAGTCAAGGAGTGGTTGCATTCTTCTTGATTACGAGTCAAAGGCCCCGGGGTTTGTGTGGTGATCATGGTCAAGGGCAGATTTAAGCTAGACATTATTATTATTATTCCAAAATGAAACATTGACTCGCCCATATCCACATCAAGCAAGTATCACAAATACAAGACAGTAAAAAACTAAATTTACAAACAATAAGTCGCAGAGGAAATTAAAAAACATATTAAGAACGGATCAACAGGGGATCAACCCAAACTCACAGCACACTGCAACTGAACCTACGTGTTTTGCAGTATATTATTAGCTAAACGGTCATCTATTTAGCCCGTTCCTCGGATTTGCAATGAGTTGGGCAAAACATTATTTAACATCTGAGACTATGAGGCTAATTAACTTTAGACTGGTATTGTTAGGACCTTATCCGGCACTAAAATTTGGGTTCCTCCAGAGTCAGGAAGAACATGAAAAAGTGGAGTTATAAAAGAGTTATTACAATTTGAAAAATTGTCATAAGGTATAAAAAAACATTGATATGGGGACAAAACCAGCATGAAAAGAAACCTTTTTGAAATAAATAATAAGCTTTTTTGACGTGAACAGTCTGGAATAGTCTGAAGATGTCTTAAAGAGTTAATTTTTAAATAAAGCTTGCAAAAGTAATATTAAAAATATTAAAACTAAATAAAAACATAGAAGTACCATTTAATGATATCAACTAGTGTTAAGTATATTATCAAGCACTGGGCGCTGTTTATAAGGTTTAATTAATTTTGAAATTAACCATAGTTTGATACAGCTTTAAGAATGAGAATGCAAGACAAACCTATACATTAGAACACTCTAGACGAGAACAGGCCATTCAGCCCAACAAAGATCGCCAGTACTATCCACTTATTTGCACTTAATAACAAATGTTGCCGTTTCGATTAGGGATATCTTGGATCTGTGTTTTATTTTAACCTTTTGACAAGAAACCCCTGGTCAGCGAAATATACCCCATATATTGAAAATGAACCGTGCCGACATGCTAACTAAATAGATATAAGATATTTTAGAATATGGACCTGGGCTCTACCCAGATGATTCTGACAAACTAAGGGGTCTCCACTTCATTGCCAAACTTTCTGCGGGTGCTACGGATCTTGTAATGGAGAATGCAAAAGATTCTATAATCTTTAAGGGGCATGTGTCCACAGTGTTAACCAACCATAGTACGTGATGTTCAAAATTCAACTAGTGTTTTTCAGAAGAGATAGGACAAGTGCGGCGTGTGTTCTGTATTCTCTTTTCTGTATTAACAATTCACAATGACCAGACTCCCGAGACCTTAGGTTTTTTTTTTATGTAGAAGTACATTTCACAAACATGAATAAGAGACAATCCATCAAACCGCTCTTGACCCAAAACAGGACCAAGCAGGGGGTGGGACCGACATCCCTCAAAATGCTTTTGACACAAAGAAGGGCCAATCAGGCGGGTGGGGTGGGACACTCTTTTCAAAGAGTCTTTGGCCGCCCCCAAGCGGACAGGATTTGCCGGGCTATAAAACAACTTTTTCAATGACACTCCATCCTTGACAGTGAAAGAAATTAGGGTTAAGGTTTAAAAATCAAATGTTACTTTATTGGTCATTTTCAAAAACAATACTAAAATTTAGAGAGGTTTTACCAACCACTTCAAAACAATATTACAACTGAGCAGCCTGTGATATCACCGGGACATTCTGTTCAGACACTTCATCTGATTTTCCATGTCATTTACCCCGTAAAACCCTAAAGGTCCATCAGACCTATCCGGTACATAAAAAATGTTGTTTAGAGAAAGCATCGGCTATTTACCGTATTTTTGAGTAAGAGGCTTCGTCCGTGTTATAAAAGTCTTGTACGTTGTACAATCGACTCCTAATAAAATGTTCATTTTTCAGTTCGTCAGCAGCATTTCGTACAAAGGCATGAATCTGGTGAAACGGCCGAAAGATGTTGAAACAGTCCAGAGTCTTGATGACCAGGCTCCTGAGCCACGGTTTGCGGAAAACAGATAGCAGCTGCTGAACCGGTCAGTCTCAAACAGACACGTAGTCCGTGTCTGGCCGGATTGGTCTATTCAACATCCTTGACAGGTACTTTTAGGTACCGATCCATTATTATATCCGGCAGAGCCGCCATCCAACTCTGGCCC